>NC_065513.1:17541123-17771602 GCF_006386435.1 Epinephelus moara
ACGCTAAATTTGTCTCTGTGTTTTTTTAGAAAAGATGCAGGCTGCTCATTTGAATAATAGAGAAAAAGTACATATTTGAACCAACAAATCTCTCTCCCTCCTCCTCCTCCCTCCTCCCGCTCTTTCTCTGCTTGCTCTCTCTGAATCCTCCATTCTCCATTAATTCTTACTTTTAATTAGGTCTACAGTGGACAGGCCTAGTTTTTCACTCTGTATTATCTAGTAGAGAGAGAAGGAAGAGTGTGTGTTTTTGTGTGTGTGTGAGTATGTGTGTGTGTTTGAGAGGGAGAGAGAGAGAGGGAGAGTCTAGAGTTTTTCCCCATTTGAAACAGCCACAGTCCCATTAGCCAATACAGAGTGGAGCTGGTTGATTTGGGTTATTGCGTGGAGCGACCGGAGCAGCCGGAGTGCAAGGCTAATGGCTCTCTGGCTCTTGTATTTCACTCGGAGCAGAAATTTGCTCCGTGACCTCGTTGTAGAGCTCATCATTCAGTCTGAGCTTCATGGATCCTTCCCAAAAAAAGAAAAAAATAACACCCCAAAAGAGTAAAACTGTGGAAATATAATGTCTAGTGGCTGTTTGTTTGCCTTTCACTTCGCCTCTGTCGGTTTGACGTGGTCATAGAGAACATGTTTGATTTCAGAGTAGTGCCTCTACAGCCTGTGGTGATTTGAAATTATTTCTACAGGCTTACTGCACAGTTAAAGTGCAGCATGTCTTTTGGTGCCAACATGGGCTAATACTTTACATGGAAACTACCAAGACTGAATAAAAAACAAGTGTAAAAAAAGTGTTGAATTCAGATTTGAAATCCCACAACAAACATGTTTTTTGAATAAGACTGACAAAGAATAAGGTTCTACTTAAAATGTGAAGATTTAAATTCACTGGAGAAATGTTTTTTACACATGTAAATTTAATCATTTCATGTGTTTCATGTGGAAAACTTTGATTTCATAAGATAAAAACAGAATACAGGTGAGGATGTTTCTGCATGGGATTGACTAGTTGTCAACCTTTAATTTAATCATCAACTAATTTGATAAATGATTAATTAGTTTGAGTAAATTAAAGTAAAAATTCTCTGATTCTTCCTCTTAAATGTGAATATTTTCTGGCTTTCTCACTCCTTTATGACAATAAACTGAATATCTTTTACAGCTGAGGATGTCATCTTGAGCTTTGGGAAATACTGATCGACATTTTTCACCATTTTCTGACATTTTATAGACCAAACAACTAATCAATTAACCGAGATAATAACTGACAGATTAGTCTATGATGAACTACTTGCAGCTCTTTATATATTCACAAAAAACAAATCACATGTGGATTTTCACATATGATTTTTTTGCTGTAGCCAAAGAGATCGTGAATTTAGGCAGTCAAATGTGTAATCTTATTTAATTTATACTTTCTTGCAAGCACCAAAGTAAAAAGGATTTTTCTTTTGTTACCCCAGAAAACGTTTTCTTTCAGCCAGTCTAACCCTTCAAAGATAGATACAGAAGGTAAAGTGATATGGATAACCAACAGGCAAAGGGGTTGTTTCTAGATGGCGTATTCCTGTTTTGAGTCTGATGCTGTGTGTGTGTGTGTGTGTGTGTGTGTGTGTGTGTGTCACTGGCAGAAACAATAGCTCTGTAAGAGCCACATAAGAGCCCTCACCACATGAACACCCTATTTTAACAGCCCAGACCAAGAGAGGGTCAGGAGCAAGGTGAGAGAGAAACAGACGGACAGACAGACAGAGAGAGGGAGGGAGAGAGAGAGGAGGTCAGCGAGAGAGAGAGAGAGTTCACAATCTCTCTCCCATTCACGCTGCCTGTCTCCTCGCCCGTCTTTCTCCCTCCTCTCCCCACCCCTCTCCCCCTCTCCTCTCCTCTCTGGCCATCTCTCTCTCTAATTGAAGTGTTTTTGTGGAGTAGCTCCTCTCCAGCCCGAGTAGGATAACTGAAAATAGTCTCTAAAACCAACAATCCCTTTTGTCTGCCAGCCCTTGTCCCTCTGAGTGGATGCTATACTGTTAGAACATTTCAATAGTAACACACACATGGACACACGCACACATGCACTTCCAGCAGCAACACCGTAGCTCGTGTAGACATCATTCTTTTCTCCCTCAATATCAAAACAAAACCTGTCAGTAAAGTGTAGATTTCCCGCCGCATCACTTGACACAAGGAGAAATATACTCGTATAGCCTATTAAAAGGTTTGGAAAATAAATGCAACAAAAATGTGATTTACATTTTAAAGTCTGAATCATAATTAATTGTGATTATACAGCAACATGAGAGCGTGCGCTCCCTCTCCAACCTCAAACTCCTCACTAACTCTGAGCTTCCTGCGAGGCAATTACAGCGCGCTCCCTCGTCTCTGTACTGTATTCATCCTCCACACTTATCTTAGGGCACACTGAAATGAGTTTGAGCCCGCTCCTAGCTGCAAACCCTCTGCCAGCGCCACAGAGATGGGACCCAGAGGGGGGGAGGAGCTTTGCTCGGACATTACCTGGATGATCTCTGAGTGGCGCTCAAACCTGAGCGTGTAATTGGTTAAGACAGCCGCCTCTGGTGCTGGCGGCCAATAAGGTGAAAGTTCATCACCAATGACAACTGGCTCTCTGCGGCAACACAGCCTGCTATGTCATTAAAAACAGAATATTAGAGAGAAAATGGGGGAGGGACAGGGTTGTGCAGAAATAATTTCCATCTCTTAATTTGGATGATTGCATTTAAATTTAATCAGACTTGATTTGTGGGGACAACATTATAATCGTTTATGCTATGGAGGCTCCGGATGATTAAGGAGGATTTCAAATATTCGCTAAATATTGAATGAAAATTGCTACCAAAATATATTCTTGTTACTTGTTTGCAATTTGAAAATACATTTTTTTTGTGTTTATTCATGACGGGCACAAGGAGGAATTTGCATTTTAATACAACACATGCGCGCCATGCAAACAATTGATATGGCTGACAAAGTATGTAGACAGAGAGAGGGAAGTAGGCTGCTGAGTCCATTGTCTTTTGTCTATTTTAATGTATCTTGTTTTCTATCGTAGGAGTCATAGCTGTCAATATCCACTTCAAACACTCTACATCAATAGGGCCCCACAAACAGATATGAAAGGCAACACCTACGGCTCAGCATTGATCACGGTGACATTTACTTTGCACACCCACTAAATGTCCTGCCCTTGTCACAACATTTGAAGAAAATCACACCAATCAATGACACTCACACACACACAGACGGACACGCAGAAGCACAAACACAAATGTGGCGAAGGGGGGGGGGGGGGACTTTGAACTCAATCCCAACTTTATTGAGTCTTATTATGCAACATGGCTGCTTTTCTCATATTTCAACACTCTCAATATTTTCCCCGGGAATTCGTGTGGGACAATTTTTTATTTTTTAAACTTCCTGACCCAGTCTTTTCAAGTGATAAGCTTGAACAAACAGCGCAACGGCTCCCAACAGTTTTAATAAAAAATAATGATCAAAGCCAGAATTAAGAGTTTTGTTGTTTTTTTAGTTCATTCCGAGGCGATGCAAGGGAGGTGGGCTGGCAGGCATGGGGAGCTGGTCTCACTCCTTTCTGTGTACAAAGAAATTGAAATGTGAGATGTTAGTAAACAAATGGAGAATATATAGGACATTACTGGTTTTGATTATTATAGTACAGTATTCTATTCTCAGGAGGAGGAAATAACTCTGTGATTATGTTTATTTCTCCTCTCGGTCTCGCTCACCCTCTCTCTTTGCTCAGTTACGTAACTGTAGTAAATTCTGAATTGAAAGTTTTGCTGGAATGAATTAGCATTAATGAATGTGATTTATCGTGAACCATATATCATATCTGTGTTTTATAACATCTAAGGGTCTTTAAAGTTCTCACATAGTGTTGTAAAGTTTTATCTTTTGGCAGCCACGGGCTGCTTAAATCATTTCATACGTGAGTCATGGGTTTTGGAAATTATTTATTCTATCAGATAAATTGGATATATGTTTTGTTATTATTACTGTTAAGTTTCACTTGATGAAAGTGGTATTTCTGCCAGTGTATAAAACTTCAGCAGTGATTTCCCCGCAATAAATACAACTTTCAGTTTTAATATCCAAAAACCTTTCCGCTGTTTTTATTAATTTACGTAGCTGTCAATAGAACAAAGCAGTAAGGATGAGGAGGGAATGTTTTCTGTCATTCCTTCATCATTTAATTTCTCATGTTGCTCTTGCTTTTCACTCATTTTTTCACCACCGTCTCGCCGCTCGCTCGGAATCGCTAATCATGGACCGGCCATGTTTCTCACACCCCTGCTCGGCTGTCTTTATCTTCCACTTTGAACTTCTCTGGCCTTCAGAGCCACATGGCCGTCTGTGTTCTCCGCACCATCCATTCTCAAAGTCTTCTCTCTCCTTTCACTCTCCCACCCCCTCCTTGTGACTGCCCAGGGCAAAGTTGTCCTGGAGCTTATCTTCTAGTTGTCCATGTTCCCAGGGTGTTGATAGAAACAGCTTGCAGCTGTTCCACTGATATACTGTTTTATAATATATATGGCATCAGGGCTAAAAATGAAAGACTCATATTATTACAGCTCTGATAACCAGAGTATTGGAGCTGTCATGTGGTATAAAGGGAAGAAGATATATACTATCTGTCTTAATAACATGAGGGATTGGAGATAGACAAAAGCTGTTGGAATTACTTAAGATTCTCGCTTTCCTTGAAACCTCAAGCCAACAAAAGTTTAGTGTTGACTGTATTTATGTTTTTCCTTTTACTGAGAAGGTTATTCTTGTATGAATTTTTTTTCCTTTTGCTCGCCAGGTAAGAGTGACCCATTCTGTGTGGTGGAGCTGAGTAATGATCGGCTGCAGACGCACACAGTCTACAAAAACCTCAACCCAGAGTGGAACAAGGTCTTCACTTTGTGAGTGGCTTTTACAATGCTACATGTCACACATACAGTTTGTGCTCACTGCAGACATTAAAATATTTAATTTTAATTTTATTTTTTAAGTGACATGCATCTTTGAATTAGAGACTGGTTAAGTCAGAGCAACAGTCTTATGAAATAAAATATATATAATTACATTTTTTTCAATTTATAACACCCAACATTTTTTTTTGTGTGTGTGTGTTTTAAAATTAATTCTGAGAATTAAAAAAATATATTCCTCACAGTTTATAGTGTGGAATATCTTTTTATCAATGAACTTTTGAACTTGAAAAAATATTAATAATAATTGTTAATACAATGCTAATTTAATAGTGTTTTAAAATGTGTCATATCCCTGCAGTGAGTCCTAGAATAAATGAAACATAAGAGAAAAAAGAGGCTTATCACATTTTCCTTTCTTCAAAAAATATATATTTTTTTCCTTTTAGGTATATAGCTACACCCAAGCGGTAGTTAAATGTTGATGTAGATCTAACTCTGCGTAATTTCTCTCATATATGATGGCATTTCATTCCAGAGTAGAAACTTGTGAATTCCCACTGATGGGGCAGGTTAATTTAGTCATTCTTTGAGCGCACGTCTTTCTCATAGCCTCCTTTCTATACATAACATCAGCTATCTTCTTACTAGCCTAGTTTTCAAGAGATGACACGTCTGAGGATGATACTTGAGTTTTACTGAGCTCATGCAGTAATGTAGTGCAGTGTCACATAAAGCATGTTAACGGTGATTTTTAAACATTTATGTAAATGCAATGGAGGGTATTCAAATACAAAGCATATGTTATGCCTCGTACAGCGTTTCAGATTTCAAATTGTTTTCTAGAGACATTTAAAGAAGCTTTTGTAAGACGTAATAACTTTCACACTGTTTCAGTTTCTAACCCATATATCAGTTTATATGTCACTGATGTTGTCTTTGTGTGTGGTCCAGTAACGTGAAGGACATCCACTCGGTGCTAGAGGTCACTGTTTACGACGAGGACCGAGACAGAAGTGCAGACTTCCTGGGGAAAGTGGCTATTCCTTTACTAAATGTGAGTCAAAGGCAGATTTCTGTGTGTGTTTCTTTTTCTTTCCCTTTGGGGATAATAGAGAGAACATAGAGGAACGGAAGGAATGAAAACACACACGGTGGAAGATATAAAAAGCAGAGGTTATTTTTGCAACTCCACAGATGAGACTGTTATTATTTCACAAAGAGAAATAGATGACAGGAAGGAGAAAAAATGGAAGAGAGGCTAAGAAAAAAAGGAGAGATTGATAGGTGAGAAGAAAGAAAGTGAAGGGATGAGAGATGATATGAAAATGACACTGATCGAGAGATGGAACGATGCGATTTATAGAAAAAAGAGAAAGAACAGTGTCTGTTACATTTGAAAAAATATAGCTAGCCTGTGAAAGTACTGTGTGTCTAATATATCCATGCTCTGCTGTACAGTATGATTCCCCAGGATAGTTAATTTCTGTTTGACAGAGCCGAGCTGCAGTGGGTAATGAACAGGTACTTGTCAGAGTTGCCACAGTTGTTTTGGGTTCCCTGTCAGCGCCAGCAGCTGGGGTTCAAAGGTGGCCCGGGGAGCCGATTCAGCCGGGTATTGCCAGACAGACGCCTGTCATGTCCCTCTCCCACAGATCCAAAATGGAGAACGCAAAGCCTACGCCTTGAAAAGCAAGGAGCTGACAGGGCCAACAAAAGGGGTCATCTTTCTCGAAATAGACGTGATTTTTAATGCTGTAAGTCTTTCTTTAGCTTTTTTTGATTCTCCTCCCTGATTTTTTTTTATTTTGCCCCCCACCCCCCATTATCCTCTCTATCCATCCCTCCCTTGTCCTCTCCAGCATCCCCCCCCACGCTGCTGTTGTCTTTATTCTGTTTGTCCCCCCCCTCCCTCGCTTCCATCTCATCCCTCGTCCCTTGTCCCTCGTCCTCGTTTTGGCTTTAATTATCGAAGACTCCCTCTCAACAGCCTTTGTTCGCCCATTCACCATCGCTGTGTGTGTCCTATAGCGGCCATCTTACAGCTCTCTCTCTCCCGCTCTCTCTAGCCTCTGACATGGGGCACGCTCTACGCATGTGCTGCCAGTATCATTACACAATGTCTGAGAAAAACCTTCAAAATTATTAAAAAATATTGTTACTCGCTGATTGATTGACATAATTTCTGATTTATTAATGTGTATTATTTTAAATGAGTGTGATTCCACTCTCACCGTTTGCTGTTTATGACGCTGTGTGTTTTCACTCCATCTCCAGGTGAAGGCTGGTCTCAGGACGCTGATTCCCATTGAGCAGAAGTATATCGAGGAGGAGCCCAGAGTGTCCAAGCAGGTACATCAGCAGCCAACACTTATCTTCCACCACTCCGCCTCATTTTTATCTGTGTCCACCACTGTACCCCCTGTTCTGCTTAACTGTCTGAAGCAAAACCAACAAGCCTGGAGAGTGGCATCTTGTAAACCACAACAACTGTGTGGGCAAGATACAACAGGATGATTGAAGGAAAAACAGCATTTCGTTTCTTTTTTTTCTCTCTCTCTCTTCCCTCCTCTCTCCCTTCTCTCATCTCTCCCCCCCTCGCATCCACTCTGAGTGGTGAATAGAAATGTCAAGCTGTCAGCTCTGGGGTGCATAAGTAGATTGGCCATCCTTATAGTTGGCCCTCTTTGCCACTGCTGCTTTGCACTTCATTGTCACGCCGCTCAGTGTGGCGGCACCACAAAGGGCTGAATAGTAGGGGCTGGCCCACATCAGACATGTCATATGAGTGACCGTTTGGGCTCAGCAGTCAATGCTGCACCATGCACAGCCGAGCACAGCGCGCACACACACACACACATGCACCAGCTCCCATACCACGCTTTTGTCAGCCTTCCATCTATTCCCTTCTTTCCTCACTGTTCCTGCCTTCTCTGTTGCTCTCTGTCTCGGCCCGCTCTCCGCTTTCCTCCCAAGTGCGGAATCTTTTTTTCATCTCCATTTCACCTCTGACTCACAGAGATGACCCATGTCAGCGTCTCGCAATGATGATGTCACTGGCTGCTTTAGAGGGATTGCCCCGTGAGGACTCTTTTGTGTGAGAGCAGCTCCCCTGCTGTTGCTTGCTGCTTAGAGTGTGTGCGCGCGCGCACGCACACACACACACACACACACACACACACACACACACACACACACACACACACACACACACACACACAAACACACACAGAAATGAAAAAAAAAACATAAGCTGCCTGCCAAACAAAACCATTTAATTGTAATTATGACATTTGACTTAATAAATGACTCCACTACATTTCTAAGTGTTTTGAAGGAATAACTCAAGGCGCACTTTGAAATAATTCATGAAAAATGAAATATTCTTATCAAGGCAGTTATGGCAATAATGAGCCAAGAAGAGTGCAGCATGTACATCAAGTGCATGCGCTGAGGAACGTGGAAATGGATGATTCACAGTCTTGCTGTCCTCAGGGTCTGTGTGTCCCCAGCAGGACACCATACAGTCATCCTCAGTTTGGCAACAAAAAGCTTCACATAATTATACATAGAGAAGGAGGAATCCTCCTCTCATCTAGCATCAAAGCAGCCAAGCCACCCCTAACCACATGCAAATCCACCCGGAAACACACATGCATACAGACAATAGACTTTACTGTGGTGCAACAAACACATACAGTATAGCCACAGAATACACACATTCAAACACACACACACAATTTTCCAAAGAGTAAAATAATGGCCTAGAATTTTTTGAACAGCGATCTGCAGAGACAGTTTGTCCTTTGGGAGCACTTTCTCCTGGTGGTGACCTGATTGGGTGGTTGGCGTTCTGCGCTGCTGTTATGCTATTCCCTGAATGGTTGGCAACCCATGGGGAGGACAGCAGTTAGCCAGTTCTCTCTCATATCTGGCCAAAATGTGCGGAGAACCCTAAGGGAGGAGAATCCAGGGACTGTGCTGGAAATTGTTATTATTGTACTTAACTTTATCACTGGGAGAGTGGAGTTAAAGAAACATTGTGAGTCAGCTTGTCACACTTAAAGCAGCCGTTTGTCCCGTACGCTGATCCACATCCATATATAGCTATCCAAAGACTGAAAACACCCCGACGTCCTCATGGTGTCCTCGGTGCTGTAATGTTGTAATATTGGAGCCAAAGTGAGGTCAAAGCTGCAAATCTCAAGTTGTAAAAACTTAATGCTCCAGTTAACTTTCCAAAGTGACAGCAGAGTGAGACACAATGGGGTTTGAACCAACCATATTAAGACTTACTGTCACTTTAACTAAGGTGCTAATTGTATGATGTAACATGTTTACTTACTCAATTGTGATGAATTCACTCCATAAATAAACATAAAAGAGGGAAAACTGACCTCTTTAACAGTATGTCCTTAGCTGTGCTTATGTCTGTAATAATAATGTTGCTCCTGTTTACTTTGTCTTTGGATAAAACTTTCCAAACATTACACATGTGCACCTTATGTGGAAAAATCACAGACCTTGATGTGCTAGTGGTTTTTTTTACAATTACACTCTGCTGCCTGTCACATTAAGTCACACCAGATCTTCACGTATTCACACAACAACATGTCATTAAGTCTATTTTTACTGAGTGTATATGTTTACACTCTGTATCTACAACTGAAAAGTGGAGTGATATGTATTTAGCACCATGTTTATTCCATGCTACAGCTTGTTTCTGACCTTAAGCTCTCACTTGTTTTCATTTTTATGATCAACTGTTTATTATCACTTTTAAATACAAACACTACAAAATGGAAATGAAAATGCCATACATTGTATTGTGACAAATTTAAACTGGAAAATAGATAAATCCTGATCATAATGAACAATAACATAAAAGGAAACTTACATGACGTCACACCGGAGCACACATGTGTTTTAACATTCACTTGTTTTGTTCTTGTCTCCTTTCTAGCTGCTGTTGCGCAACTTCAACAGAGTCAGACGCTGCATCATGTTCCTGATCAACACAGGCTGCTACATCAACAGCTGCTTCGAATGGGACTCTCCACAGAGGAGCATCTGTGCTTTTGTAGTACGTAGAGGTGCACTTACAAGTACACAGATAGTACCTTAAATTGAAACATATCACACACAAATTTGCACAATTTCTCATCTTTTTGTGTACAATTACTCTATTGCCACAAAGATTATTATGCTGTATTATTATTTATGGGGTGTGTTAACAATTTAATGTAGAGAAAAGACAATCTCATGTAGTTAGACCTACTGTTTTGTCAGAATAATTACCTCACACTTTTTGAAATTAAATGAACCCCACTCACATTGATGAATCCGTACCGTCCTAATAGTCACACATTTTTTACCGATTACACTTTTAATGCCAGTTAACATCTGCACACACACACAGCAGGAGAGCAACATGTTCACAGAGGCTGTAGGACCATTTCTGCTAACAAAGTATGGATCCTTCACTGGTAATTGCACACTCTAACACGAGGGGTTGTTGATGTCTCAAGCACATTTAAGTACATTCCCACACTGTAACGCCCCATTTACAGACTGTTACTCACACACTCAAATATCTTGATATGATAGTCTCCATTAAGTCCCTTTTCTGGCTTTGTATTTAATGTACAAGCACACATGGTATATACATGGCACGTGTGTGTTTTGGCACTCAGTTGCTGGGGATAGAGTGGAGAGTTGGTGTTGCAGCCTAAACACTGTATTATATGAGACCCTCAGACATTGAAATACTTAGAAAATGCAGCTATAATCTATTGAAGTGTGACAAGCTGTTCCTGCAGACAGTGGAAATGGCAGCTTGTTTCTCTCTTCTCCCATCAGCCTCCTCTTCATCCTCTCTCTCTCTCTCTCTCTCTCTCTCTCGCTCTCCCTCCTGTCATCTGTGTCTGGTATTAAAAGGTGAAGTGTAATTGGACAGCAGAGCTATCAGTAAAAGACATTCTCCTGCAGGGCGGTGAGTGGCTGCATGGAGGTTCCTACCCTAAAGATGACAGAGCAGGCATTTAATCCTGTCTGGTTTAGTGTCCTGACTTAAGTAGCTACAGGACAGGTGGACCCGCCCCGCCCCAGCCCTTTACCATGGGGGCACTAAGTGTCTCGACAGCAGACATTAGACATTAGCAGCATTTGGCTGTCTGACACCAGTTCCATCTCTGCAGAGGCTGCATGTATGTGTGTGTGTTTGTACAGCAGGTCACAGTGTCATCACAAGACATGGGTCAGAAGAGACATAGTATTGATCAGTTAACATTTTCTCTGTGTGTGTGCGCAAGCGCGGTCATGTGTGAGCCTGGCGTGTGCGCGTACGTTTGCATTTTCTCTCATGTAAGGCTGAACTGGGCGTGAGCCCCCCTTATCTTTAAGAAATAAATGAAAATGTCAGACAAAAAAAAATGTCAAGGAATTCACGGAAAACAAGGCCACCTCAGAATTGCCAATCTACATGGTGAATAGAGAAGGGAGGATGCAACCTTGGATAGCGCAGCCTCTGTGTCAGCACACACAAACACACATGCACATGCTTCGTATAGCCCTTCACCCTTTTTGAAAACACAGTGTATAGTACATCCATTTCTGAGTAACAGTGCCGACTATTCATATTCTCATTGTACTCGCTTAAATTCAAAGTATTCAGATGACGATAAAGGATGTATCTAGGCCAAGGACGTCGCGTTTTATAGTTTATAGAAAGTCTGAAATTTAGGTGTCATTGTGCTTTTCCTCTTCCCCCCCTCCTCTCTCGCTCTTTTGGGAGTCTGTTATGGTAGGAGTGTGCACTTAGCTAAAAGCATCAGAGTATTTAGGGCCTCTCCTCTACACAGGTACTCCCTCCCTCCCTTCCCTTCCATTTCTTCATCCCTCTCTCATTTCTCCCTCACTTTGAGAGGCCTCTTAATCACTTCGCTCATCTCTTTAAGTGGGTTTTTATGGGGGGCCATCTGGCCAAGGTGGTGCGTTCATGAAGGTGTACGGCTGTGTGTGATTATGTGCATGTGTGTCTGTTCACATGTGCACGTGTGTTTCTGTCTGGCTGTCTTTCTAGACAGATGTTACACTTAACTTTCCAACACGGCTGTAGCTACAGAGGCGGAGTTGTGGGCAATTCAACCTCTAAACTTACAAATGTGTGCACTTCTTAACTGCTAAGTAAGCCCGAGGGGGGGGGGTTTAAGCGTGCTCATATATTTGTGGTATTTTGTGAACGCAATAGTACATCAAAATGCAGTTGTCATACTGTGCCACTTTACAACGTTTCCTCCATAAAAACGCTCAAAATTTTCTTCATGGTCTCTTACTCTCCTTCTGCCCAAGTCTGAAATGCCAGCCGCATGTACACATCGCCCATTAGTGCCAGCTGTGATTAGTGTGTATGTTGTGTGTGTTTTGTGTGCATGTGAGAGAAGAGAGATTTCGCGTAGTCTCACATGCAGCCTTTCTCTCTCTCTCACACCCACACTGCTGTCACCCACCCATCCCGACAGTGAATCAGCCACCGTGGCAGCTTTGCCTGAGGCGTTGGCACAATGGACGGGACTGGAGTTACCTCCTGTCCTGCATGATGGGTGGTGTCTGTGTATGTGTGTGCGTGCATGTGTGTGTGTGTGGGTGGGTCTTGGTGTCTCCGTCTCCCTGTCTCGGGGTTAAGCGTCTGCTTCCTCTCTCCACACCTGCAAGCTGAGTGTCTCTCCCTTCTATCCGTCCATCCATCCCTGTTCCTCTTTATCTCTCCCTCCCCTCTTCTCCCTTTGCCTTCTCTCCCGGAGAGTCGAGGCCATTGTGGGGCTGAGCGGTGTTGGGTTCTGTTCTCCTGCTGCTGCCAGCTCTCCCCACGGCCCCTGCAAGACAAGGCTGTTATTGCCCCAGGGACCGCAGGCCTCAGCAGCTCTTCCTCCAAACAAATTTGCTGTAACTTTATCTGCAATTGGGCCCTGAATTGGGAGCAAATAGAGGCAGCTTTGTGAAGCTCGGGGAAGGGCGAGGGCAGCGAGCTGGGGGTTGTTGGGGAGGCAGGGGAAATGATACCGGGCTCTTTTATGTCAGGCAAAGTAGGACTCTTATCAGGAAGAGAGCCCAGACAAGGGAGCTACTTCTAGAGGAAACTGGAGCACCTATCACCTGCTTTGCATTTAGATAAAAATTCACCCTGCTGAAATAAAAAAGGGAAAAAAAGCAAAGACAGGTACAGAAGCAACTATTGGAGTGTGTGTGGGTGCGTGTGTGTGTGTGTTTGCACATGTCTGGCAGTTTGATACACATAGACACACACACACACACACACACACACACACACACACACACACAGTGCAGAGACGCCATAGCAGTCAGTGGTACACACCACTCCAGGTCTCTTTAAATTGCTCCTTTGACTCCTCTTCAAAGAACCTGTCTAACTTTTAAAAGTTTTAAAGTCGGGAGTTCGTCTTTGCCCACAGCAAGGGACAGCTTTGAAAGATATACTTTCACATTTTACTGCTCTCCTGATTTACAAAATGAATGATAGTTGAAATATAGTGGCATGACTAACAGAGAATACCAAGTCAGAGTTTAATCACCAGAGATAGAGACTCAACAGAAAATGTGTGAGGCCTTTTGTTGAGACGTCAGGGACTCAGCATCCTCACTTCTCGTAGGTACTCGTGTGCAGTTTCATCACCGTGGCCATAAAATGGTGGATGCTTTGTTTTAATTTTTCATGTTATTACAAAATGACTGGCTTCGACACATCGGGCTTAGTCATTCGGGCTGCTTTTTTATCGGATGAACAGCATTAATTGTGCTGTGGATCCAGGTTCTGCAGGAGTACAGCAGGGGGCAGTCTAGCACCACTGAATGATGGGTAGGTCCGTTCACAAACAGGACACAGTCTCCCTCCCTCTCCAGTTCCCTCGAACTTAACAGGACTTCTAGTTGCTATCTGGCAACACTTAGTGCCAGCATGGAAATTGATGTAAGAGAGATAAAGGGGAACTCTGAAATCCAAACTTCAGTTTCACTCCACTGAGACAGAGCAGGGGGAAAGTTAGCCTGGTGTGTGGTTAATGTAAGCCAAAGTACTGAATATTACCCTCCCACAGTGCCGCGGCTCAGAGCCGTAAGGACGCGGGTTGTGTTTTGAAACAAATAATGCAAGATACAACTCTCAATGTGCCGCACTGAGTGCTTGAATAAATCATTTTGACTTCTCCATTTTTTTCCCTTTAATATTAAGAGAAAGCATCAAAGATTATAACTGTAATGAAATCCAACTACAGAGACTTGTCAAAATAACTTAATTTACTGATTTTGTGTATTGGTATTTTAGCCAAAACATTACAAATTATGCTGTCGTGATTTTTCTTTGTTCATGTTTGTGATTGTCTATTTTAATTATACATCACATTTGAATTTCGGCTTGTGCTTAGATGTGAAGTTTGCCCAGTTCAAATGTAGCCTTTAACTATATTTGAATGGTTTCGCAGTTTTGACAGTGGAAAATATTGTTTTACTTTGTTTTATGACAAGTGAATAGTTTTGTTCCGAGAAATTTTCAGTGCATTTCACCAAAGACTTGTTGAAACACAAATAATTTTGAAAAGAAGTGATGGTAGGTTTTTATGACAAAACAAATATGCTGTTTAAAGGTAAAGTGCTGCTGTGGTTTCGGTGACAAAATCAATGTCCACTGCAGAAGAAAGATCTAAACTATCTCTAAAATAGATATTTATTGCTACTGTTCTTTAGTAGTTCAGATAATTACAGATAATATTTCTTACAGTGTCAGTACAAGAGAGAAAAAGATGGTACATCTGCAAACAAATTCAGCTTACACATTTATTTACATGCTCTCAAGACTAGATTACAGTTTGCATAATTTGAATAATATATAAGCACAAATAAAACACACTGTTTTCAGGAATATTTTTTCACATTAATACACAGGTAAGAATTCTGCAGTATTAAACAGAAAAGCAAGAGTTCAGCATGATGAGCTTCCCTCTGTGTGCATGTTCGGATATTCACTATGAACCGTCACCGACCACTACATTATGTGTCTCTGACCACACGGAGTCATCTGCAAATTATTCCCATAGACTAAGTCTGGAGCTTCATTTAGCATTTTCCCTCTCTTTTCTCCCTTCGGTCCAGCATGTTTTCATCGTCTTTTTTTTTTCCTTCCTCCGCCTTTCCCTGGTCACTGACATCCACAGCAGGCTCCTTCCCACTCCCTCTTCCCCAGGCGAAGAGCCTGCTATCTGGTGTAGCAAGCAACGGGGGGTGGCTGTGATCGCCCAGTCCTGGTGGAAAGGTCCAGGCACTGCAGGGCCCCTATTACCCAGCCGGGGGGCATGGAGACGGGGCAGGGCTGGCCACTGCTGAGCCTGGGTGTCCGGTTCCTCTAGCTGCCAGTCAAAACTTCGCCCTCAGCTACTATAACCAAATGGAGGAGGAATGAAGGGGGACGACAGGTTAAACAACCTCAGGCAAATGGAGAAGAAAGCAAGATTTTTTTTTTTAAACATAAAAGAGGGTTTTAAGGTTTCATATAAACATCAGGATAATGTAGAGCTATTCATTTGTCTGTTGTGTGATAACGATACCATGAGCGATTAGAGATCCAGACACTACATATATTTACTGTACAACATGTGCCTACTGTACAGTATATTTATAGCAGAGCGCTTGAAAGGAGCACTGTGTGTATCTGCATGAAGGTTTTTGTAAGTGTGCAGGTATTTATAGCTTCTACCAGAATAGGTTTAAAACAAGTGAGCTCCTTTGTTTGTTCGACTGAAGACATGTTTCTGCACCTCTATCGCACATTGCTTAGTTGCAGATTATTCCAGTGTTTATCAGTGTTACACATTTGTAAATTATAATAATTTGTAGGAAGATGGATAATTTTAGAGTGGTTACATTTTGTAGAGAAAATACGTGTGTGAGCATGTGTTGTTTGTCTGTGTGTGAGTTTCTGTTGCTGAGCTCACAGAGTCCTAACAGCCTTTTCTGATGTATGAAGGGAAATGGTTGTGTTGCTTATTAGTATACAAATATGAATTATTGAATAGTTGTTGGGTTTTTTTTCTCTTCAAATTCTCCCACACAGCTGTATTAGAGAAAGACTCTTTGTATTTGAGAAAGTGAAGTTGAGCCTGAGAGAGACAGAGAAAGATTTCAATCCTTGTGGGAGATTTGCTTGTTGTACCGAGGCCATTCAGGTTTATTTGAAAAAATAAATTTAGCTGTGAGCATTATGCAAAAGTGCTGGACATTTCTAATATTTAATTTATGTCTCTTTTTTTTTTGCATTTTATACTCTGCGTCTGATGGTTAATTTTACATGAAGTTGTAGTTCTATTGAAAAGTTTGGATTTGAGTCTTTCAAACTTTTTTTTTAACGTGAGAAGGGGAGAAGTTGAGAGAATGTAATTGTTTAATTGTGTTGTTATTGTGAAAAGTTGTTTGCATTGATATTCAGATGCATGTGTGTGTGTGTGTGTGTGTATGTGTGTGCGTGAAAGGAAAATCAAACACCGACGGCTCAGTGCGAGCGTGTGTGTGCGCTTTAGTGTCCGACTGGCTCCACTACAGTAATAGCAGACCTGTGTACGCACTCTTGAGGGGCTGTTGAACCTCATATTCATATTAACCTTAGACTGTAAACACAATGAAGAGCTTGTTTTTCAATCTCCTCTCTCTCTCTCTCTGTCTCTCTGTCCTTTCCCACACACACACACACACATGCACACACAGAAATAAAACAATTTGATTGTTGATTATTAAGCTTTCTCTCTTTTGTTGTTGTTCAGCCAAACAGGGTGGATCATAATTGGTACACAGACCAATAAATCTGCTTTATACAGTAATAGTCTCAATTTCACCTCTCTTAAAAGTTTCCCATCAAAACTGACTGTTAAACACGGATGCATTTTCATACCGAGAGTAATTAATTTCAAATCTGCTCTGCTTATATTTGAAATAATGGATTTCTTGTACTTGAATTTGATAAAGATGTTTTGCTAGTAAAAGATTAAGTATTAGACATGGTTTGCATTTTCAGCATTTCTTATAATTACTGCTGAAGTCTTATCAATCCGGGAAATCTCTGTATATGTATGCGTAACATTATTAGACAATATAAATATTTTGCTGTTTGTTCCTGATGTAATTTCTTCCCCACAAATATCACATTTCTTCCAGCTAAACTTTTCGAAGCAATTGACAACAACGCTTTCTCACACTTGAGATAACAAGCTTCCATCATTAGCAATTTTACTTTCCCACAGATATCTTCTCCCAACCACCTCAACAATCTGTTGTCACAGGCTAAAGAGCCCTGCCAAAATCAGAATACAGGGTTTTAGGAAAGGTTAATTTTCAGATGGTACTTTTCTTGTTTGGTGATGAGAGGGGAGGTATAGAGGTTATGGATTTGGCAGATGGGTGCAGAAAGGTTAGAGATGGGGCATAAGAGCCTTTTGGGGTAGGAGAGAGGGTATTGGGGCTTGGAGTGACAGGGTTAGGGACTCGGGGTGTGGGGTGTGTGGGGTCAGATGATGTGGTTTGGGGTTGAGTACGGAGGGGTCAGCTTTGACGTGGTGCAGCTGAAAACGGTACATGACCTCAGCCTCTGGGATGATTGGCATGGAGGAAAGAGGCTCTGACGTCTTGTACTCATCCTCCTTGTCGACGTCCTCCTCAGCTGAAGGCCCAAAAGAGCCTTGAGGGTCAGGGTTTTGAACCCAGGCTCACCGACACCAGGCCTGTACCTTTGTTGGAGCCCAGTCTTATTTTTACGCTTTGTTCCGTGGTGGTTATGTTTCTGCATATGAATGCGTATCGTTTCCAATTGCACATATGGTCGGCGTACGTTCTCAGGAGTTTGCCTCATAAGGGTCAATATGAGGTCTTGAATGTATACATTCTTCGCCCACACTGTTCTCACTTTTTTTGTTCTCTGCTGACGGTTTTTGTCTTTTTCTCTCCCTCAAGCTTTTTGTCATCGTTGTCTGGAACTTTGAACTCTATATGATTCCTCTGGCTTTGCTACTGCCTTTGGCCTGGAACTATATCCTCATCACATCGGGGAAGGATACCAGGCAAGATGTGGTGAGTAACCCCCCATACCTTCTTGATATTCCTCCGCCTTTCTTTCTTTTCACTGTAAAAAGCCTCTTTCCACACACAATGCAGGGTTAAAACTCAGACACCATTACCACAGAGACATTATGTTCTTATTTTATTTACGACATTAATCACATTTACAAGGATTTCATGTCTTTCATACGAGACAACGCATAGAATTTGTGATATTAAAGACGTGACAGGTGATTAAGGTCAGTATAGATGTACAGATGAGCTGAAGTGAAACATACTTTTTTTTTTAAACAACAGCAAGATGAGCATAATACAAACTCATTTAAAATACACCTTTTGATTAAACTGGACAAACTTTGAGCAAAATTGGAATTTAATTTAAAAAAAAATCTCTCAGGTGAATTTTTTTCCCCATCTGCCCCTTGAGGAGCTGCATTCTCAGTGCAATCTCACATTTCTCACTTTGCCTTCTTTGAGGCAAAGAAAAGGGAGAAATAATAGGCTGTCACCCTGAGCTACGTTACGCCACTTACCTGGTAGTATATTTATTTAATTCATTTATTTTTATCTCTTATACCAATTAAATGATGTCAAAGCAATGTCATGGAGAAACAGACATGTTTTAATCATGGCCAGGCACATTTGGAGAGTAGAGAGTGGAAACGAGAGAGAGAGCCGGACTATGGAGTGAGCGTGAACAATGAAGTGATTAATTTTAATAAGTGCCTTTTTCCAAGACTCAGTTGGAAATAACCAGTTAACAGACCTCAGATTTTTCTTGCAGTCTCTCACCCTCTATATGTGTATATTTATCCCTTCATAAGGATTCTGTGGGTTAGATAGGATTGGATTTGGAAGATATATTAAATTCAGTCATTATAATGAACCAAATCTCATTGCTGTGTGTCATTGTAGTATTACACTGAATAAAAAATGGAATTAGATGTGAGCTGTACATTACTTACAACACAGATTTATTTGGTAAGTCTCCAGAGCTAAGTCTCTCTTTTTATAAGCCTCTGTGTCTGTATTTGCTCATTTAAAAAGTTGACATAAAATCAGCAACAGACCACCCTTAGGAGACAGATACAAGCTGCCAGTTACTTATACAGTAGTCTGTGGCACATACTAGAATTTAAACTATTTAACTAGACATAGTAAACTCAGTAATTAAATGTTTGCAATAGCAAGTAGGTTCATAGACAAATCATTTTTAAAATTTGTGAATGACACAGACTTGAATTTCAGAGGATATTTCTCTTCACCTGTAGATGGCGACATTGCTTGACAAAAAAAAAAATCCCACATGCCTTAAGACAAAACCCGGCATGATGATTTGTCCCCCCACCTGCTGCTTGTATTTATCCAGACCTAATGATATTCTTTCCCCATGCACTTCCTAATTAAAATGAGGCAACAAAGGTTACATATTCTCGTAATGTGCCACTCACTTCACATACGAGTAAATACATGTAACTCCCACTTCATGCAGAATTGCTTTTCTCTCCCCCTTGAAAGGCACCATTGTGTCTCAAGTACCTCAGGAATTGGTTGGAACATTAAGACATGTTGATATTGTTGATACTCTTATGGCAAGTGCCTTTTAGGACGACAATACTGTTCTGCTCAGTTCTACAAAGTTGTCCTTTGCTCAGAGACAAGAGAAGATACGGACACTTATTATAACATATTTTAGTTTCACTGTTTTTACTGTCTGTCTTAAACAACATTGTAATTTGATTGACATGTACTTCCACATTTAGACCAGTGACATTGAACCTTGGTTTGTTATGATACAAGCACTACCATTTGCCACCAACTATGACAGTATTTACTTCTCTCTACTTTAATTGCTTGTAGCTCTCCTTGTTGCTATAGCCTTTTGTATTTCTTTGCCTGGTTACAATCCAAGCTAAAGGGTTTATTTGCCTTTGAAGGTTGCTTCAATATGATCATCTTCATAGTATGGTTTGAGGGGTTGAATTTAAAATACTTATCTGCTTGGGACACCAAGGCCAAGCATGTTTTTAACCATGAAAGCACTGCTGCAAAGTTTCATATCTGAACTTCATGCAGTGAAATGTCTCAGCTCTCTCTTAGGAGCACAATGAGCAATGGCTTTAAATGAACGTTGTGTACTTCTTACAGTTTGACAGCCTTGATATGTGTGGAGCAGAGGGTCGCTGCTGCTATTGGCTGGTGGAGGGTATGTAAAAAAGTTGGTTTGGGCTGGTGGTGAGATAGTAAGAGGCAAATATGCAGTGCAAGAGAACGGGATAGCAGTAGCATATATGTAGTGTAAGTGAATGTGCAGGTGTGTGCCTGATACATGGATACTGAGTACTGTGTGCGTTATTTTGGTAATGTTTTCACGTACTCTGGCGTGTTCACTTTTATTCCAAGGTTATGAGTAAGGCTAACCAAAGTGTCGAACCACAGCTCATGCAAACGCACACATACATTTTGCATGTGTGAGTCACTCCAGGTGTGTGCTTGTATTGTACTTGCATGTGTGGGGGAAAATACAGCAAGTGTACATGGAGATAAAAGTTATCCTTGTGTGTCTGTGTGGAAAAAAATGTGTGTGTATTTCCAGTCACTGTGTATGTACACATGAGCGTGCATATGCGTGAGTGTGTGCAGACATTCTTCGCAACAATATATCCGATGAAAGTGGGATTAATTGTCAAAGATTAGCACCATTAATGCTCCTTTTCTTGCCGCTGTGACAGTTGTGCTGCGCAGTACAGAGAAGCACGGGCGACACAAAGAAGATTCTCTGACAATCATCGTCTCTCTTGTCTCGGCTTTGCAATCTCACTGCCTCAGGATTGGTGAATGCGATGAACCCTCTCTTCTTGCTCCATTATCAACTCCCTGCCTCTTCCAGTTGTGATATTACTATCTTAAGTCAGCTAAAGTAACGTGCGATGGTGTAAGCATTCATTATTTTCAGGCATTTGTGTTTGCAAATACTGTACACACACATTCAGACACGAGTATCCCTTGAGTCCTGTCCCTGTTTGTTTTCAGACAGAGTTTCCCAATCTGCGTGCAGTGCAGGGGGGAAGTGGGTACAGCGAGAGCATGCAGTATCTGTGTTCTTTGCTTCCTTTCCCGGTCCCCTGGATTCCTCTTCCGAGTCTTTATCAAGCTGAAGTCATGGACGACTCACTGTTTCCCTCTCGCACTTGGCAGAGAACAGAGAAGAATAGAAAAGAAAACAAGGGAAAAAGGCTTTCTAATTACTTTAAACAACACACCAAATTAAAGCATTGTGCTGAGCCGAGCAAGGGTCAGCATCCGGAGCGCTGCGGTTTTCCAGCAGTCTGGGGTGAGGGTAATGCCAAAGGAATCTGTGCTGAACTCACTCTGAAGGGTGAGAGAGAGAGAGAGAGGGATAGGGTGGGGGAAGAAAGAGAGAAAACAAAAAAAAAGTATACGCATGAGTACAGACTTCCTAATGAACTGAAGGGCCTTGCTTCTTCTGATGGGTTCAATGTGAGGACCCTTCCCTGATTTTACACCGCAACCACAGTCCATAGTCCTGTCTATAGCAAATAAACAAACACAGTGTTCTCTACACACTGTAATTCACTACTCAGGGTCACTGAATGTTGTGTGGTTACATGCTGCTTTGCAAACAGATCTCGGATCAGCGCTCCTTTCCCCTCGCCCCAACCTTGACCAGTACCTGCTAAGCAGTCGGAGCGTCCTCAGAACAGCGATTAAAGGAGGCAGTGCACCAGCAAGGTCGCTGACCTCCTCTCTTATCATGTAGCACTCTGACCTGTGAACCCCGACTCTTCAACACTGTTTGCTGACCTGTGTGTCATGCTGTAACATGCTCACTGAAGCAAACCAACAAACAAAGAAGAGGACCTTTTACGCTTTTGAATATATGTGGAGTAAGATAGTGTTTTGACATTCAGAGCTAATAACGTACCGTCAAGGAATGTCTGCCCTGTCTTTCTGCATTTGTGTGTGGTTCCTAGAGGGGGAGGAGCAATTCCATAACATGACCCTGTCCTATCCATCTCTATCTTGTGTTGAAACCTGGGACAATTTGAGGCTTAGATCCATCCGTAGCCTGTTGCAAAGGAAGCTGGCAGTAGGTTGGGCTCGGTCAACCAGAGGATAGAGAAGAAGGCTGCAAGGCGTGTGTGCATGTGTATATCTTTTCATAGCAGTGTGTCATATTCACATGTACGCCTGCTTGCACGAGTGTATACAATGCGCGTTGAGATTAAGGAGCCAAGACACATCCCGATAGAAATCCTGCCTTGCTGTTCTGTTGGCCCAGAAAGGCCCTTAGCAGATGTTACGAAGGTGTTAATTTCAGTGCAGGCTGTCGTACAGGGCACATACGGAATATGGTGATGTCTCTTTCTACCACGGGATGATGGGCAATTAGGCCTTGTCACACTGGAGGACCATCATCTTTATCCCATGCTTCAGACCATTACATAGATTCACCCACTAGATTCACCAACCCATTACAGAAGAGAAGACCTTAATGGCCCGAAGATACTTCACGCTCATAGACGTGCCTCCAACGTTGAGATCGAGCTGACAACTTTCAACCCACTCTACATCCAGAGTGAGATAGTATTTCCATAAACAACAACAAATATGGAGTTTAATCTCCCCAACAAGACTTAGTCATCCTTTTAGAAAAAAAAATAATTGACTACGGTTTTCTACTAATTTTGCCATTTTCTATTTGTTCAAATCCATGTTGCTTGTTGTAGTGTAATCTTTACTTTCCCGACTGTGAAGCACTCAGTGTGACAGCGGCATATTGTTCATTAGCGTAAAAAGAATCTGGTTTATTTCCAAGACAGTAATAATGACTGATTTCATTGGAACATTGTATCATTTCTAGAACAAAACTTCATTGCCATTTTTATCTATTCTATTTTCTCCCTGATTTTGCATCTCAAAAAACCCTCTGCTTCTCTAAACACACTGTGCCTTGACATCTGCCCTCATTAAAAGCCACGCACAACACAGGTAGAGAAGAGTAAATATTAGGAAAGCTGGAAGGGAAAAGAGGAAACACAGCCTATTATACCTCAACTCCTCCAGAAAGTCACACCTCCACTTTTTCCCTATAAAACCGCAACTCTGGAAAGAAAAGGAGAATGAGAAAAGGAGATGGAGTGGGAGCAGGAGACAGAAAAAGACAGAGAGGCATTCAGAGAGATGGAGCGACAGAGAGACGGAGGCAGAGGAAAACAGCGGTGGATGGCAGGCACTCCTCAGTGCGGAGTCAGACATGGCAGTTGGTGACAGGTGACAAAATCAAAAGGTCATGTCACTTTTAACTGGGAGCGCCTGTGCCCCACTGATTTCCCCCGTGCCGCCCCGGCATCACCGCGCTCATCTCTGCTCCTCTCGCTGCCTCTCTGTCTCTGCTAAACTGGCAGATAGGATGGCAGGCTGGCAGGCAGAAAGACAGGCGACGGGCATAGTTTGAAGCGGGACGGGAGCATCGGGAGCATCAGGAATGCCACTGCAGAATCCTCCCAGCCTCCCTTTTCATCATGTTGTCTCTCTTTCCCTTCCTTTCCCTCCATTTGTCTAACTCCCTTCATCACACTGAACCTTTGTAACTGTCTGTGCTCTTTGCTAACAACGTCAGCGGCTCAGGGTGTCTGCCTCAGTGCTTGTTGTTGTTGTTTTGTCTATACAGTACACCCGCTGTAGCTTTTTGTGAGTTTTTTGGTTTAAACCTTGAGCTTAAGCCCACAGATGTGAGTGTGTTTGTGTGCAATAGATTGCACATCAAGTATGTACCAGCTCTAGCCCTCTTTTCCACAAGTGAATATGAGAAACAATAAGACGAGACAGCGTCATCTGTCTGAGAAGGACAAACATCTTATCACTGAATTTACAGTATTTACTCGCTATCTCAACAATGCTAGTGGAGCATGTAAAATTGGACTTTCCTCTGGATGGCTGCTGAATCCCTGACTAAACATACTTGCTGATTTGTCAGCAAATACACAGTGAGAAATGTACATTGTTTGCCACGCTTACATTACTATCCCGAAACTCAATCTCTCCAAACACTCACAGATTTGGTGTTGCTTTCATGAATATGGAGCCGCCCACCCCACCCCCACCCCCAGCCTCCAGCTCCAGTAGCACCCCGGCTTCACCCCTCTCTAGCCCCCTGCTGGGTGAGCCCTGGCTGGGGCAGTGCAGATGGAAGGGCCCCCCTCTGAGGGCCACGGCTCTGACAGCTTGTGAAGGGCCCGCGTGGGTCAGCCAGGCTCAGCCAGCAGCCCTTATCAGACGCACAGCCCTCCCCCAGTCTGCAGAAACTGTGGTGTAGGCAATATGCACACGCACACACACACTCACACTCAAACACATACACATCCACTCATGGACAGTGCATACCAAGTAGGGCCTTGAGATCCCCCAGCCAGCCAGTCGGCCAAACCTCAGCAGCTGGAGAGGTTAAAACCCCCTCACGTATCAAAGAGGAAGAGCAGCAGGAGGATGGAGGGAGGGAGGGATAGAGGAATGGGAGAAAAAAGGAGGAGAAAGTATATCTTCATGTTCGCCGGGATGTCTGCCTCCGCGTCAATTCCCACTGCGGCTGTCATTGGGAAGGTTAGGAGGGGAGATAGTGGAACTCAGCCTGGCCAGGGAGCGGGAGAGGGGCGAGTGTAGAGGCATTTCAGAGGAGGGGTGAAAATGATGTGGCTACTACTTCAGGTAGTAGATTTTTACTTTCCCTCTGTGGAGTGTGTGTGTGCACTTGTTTCATTGATCCAGACAGGGTCTGTTCTCTTTTACTTCCCTGAAAGTAGCATCCATCCACTCCAAGTACTGTGTTTTGTTTCTGACTTGTCAAGTTAGATTTAAACTCTCCAGTATGTCTCTTACACAGCAGGTGCTTAAAAAGTCTTGAAATGTCAATTTTATAAATATTAGGCCTTAAAAGTCATCATATAGTTTTAAATTTAATATTTTTAGATTTCTTTTTGAATCAAGTTCAATCCACATTTATGATGTTACAAGTCTTATATGATGTTACATGTCTGCCACTGTAACTCATAGTGTATTTTTACTTTATACTTACATTTACCTTTTGGCAAAATGTAGATTAACCTAACTCGCTTTAATAATTCCCATATTCTTAGATATATCCTACCATTGCACCGGACCTTTATACTTAACTGCAATGCCTGAATAAGAAAATGAGGATTTGTCAAGAACTCTGTCTTAAATTTGGTTAAAAATGGTCTTGGAAAAAGTCTTTTAAAGCAGGGTTAGGGTGTCTGATACCCTCTCACACTGTAGTTATACAACTATTGATAAGTACATCAAGTTGATTAGTTACCTAGCATTTCTTAATTATTTGGGCTCAATGCCTTTACATTGTATTCACTAGGTAAGGGTTATGTTCTATAAGGTACAGGACATTAATAAAGATTGGCCAATTTTAAATTGCAGGCACTGTACTCCAGCTACAAATGCTGCACTGTTTTAAAGGTCCAGTTTGTAGGATTTAGGGCCATCTGTTGGCAGAAATGGTTCATCATATTCATAACTATGTTTTTATTGGTTTATAATCACCTGAAAGTAAGAATGGTTGTGTTTTTGTTACCTTAGATTGAGCCCTTTTCCGTAAAGTCCACCATTTTGTTCTACAGTAGCCCAGAAGGGACAAATCAAACACTGGCTCTAGATAGGGCCATTTGCTTTTTCAGCAAATGTCAGCCAGCGTAGTTCTTCTACTCATATGGCACACGGAAGAAGTTTCAGTTCTGCCATTAAACCCTGCACACTGAACCTTTGAGTTAAGAAGCTTCGGGTCACATTAACTATCACATTCAACAAAACACTACAAAGCCATGGTGCTACCTGTAATCAGAAGTTCACAGTACCCTATGACCCCTCAGAGTTTGCTCTCTCTCCTTGAATAGGCACTAGGGGTGCTGTTGTGCTGCTGACTTTGTGCAAGAAGCTCCCTGTAAAGGCAAAAGGAGAATACACAAATTTCCCTCTTGGGAATCAATAGTGTAACAGAATTTTCTACCTGATAGGCAGTTCTTGAAACACCTTTTTTCTGCTGTTCCTTTCCACCACTCTTACAACTTGTTCATCACATCTCAGTCAATCAGTCTGTGCAGCAAAACATCAGATCAAAACACACTCTAGGCTTTTCGTCTACCTTAGATTCTTTCTTTCTTTTTTTTTTTTTTGCCAGACTTAATTCAAATTCAGTCCAGGAAGATTTTAGCTAGCACCGTGCACTTCATCTGGCACAGAGCAACAGTAAATGGAGGAGAGAGTTCTGTAAGGCTGAGTTTAAATTAGTGCTAACATAAAGACGCAAAACATAGAAGAGTCACAGTTCCAGCTTTGTAGCTGTCAAGTATCAGTCACCGAATGGAGTAAAGCAATAGTCCTGCAAGGATGCACTGAGAAGGCAACAAAATAAGAGGATATTACACAACCTTTGATTTGATTTGGTTGCTTGGACTGTGGTGTCATTAAAAATCAAGTCATACATATGATCGGAAGCTCTACATGTAATTTTCAAAGTAAAGATAGATAATGTACAAATGCTTTTCATTTCATTTTAATGGACATTCATATGTTCTTCTTATCTGTATTTGTACATTGATGGGGATTAATGTAAGCGAGAAATCTGTGACAATGTGCTGGGATCTGAGCCAGTGCAACAGAAACTTTGGCCCTGTCTACACGCCTACAGATGTTTTTGAAAACTGATATTTTTTCCCTCCATTTTAGAAAAACAATTCTGTTCACAGGACCTTTGATTTATACACTAGAATGCAAAAATGACTCCAAGCGCATGCCAATGTTCAGCAATCTACCTCTTTACAGGGGTAACAAAGTGTACAGGCTTATTTAACTGATCTCATCACAACTGATTCCTGTAAAATTTAAGGATTAAGGAGCTGAGTCAAGCGTACAAGTGATGCTCTGGACATGCAAAAGTTTTCCATCCATTCCTCATGGACAACAAGCCCACTTTAGAAAGTGTCCCACCATCAGCTGGTTTAACTGGGCCTGATCCAAAACCGTTGTTTCAGGCGGTCTTTGAACAGTGGACACTGAGGTGGAGCAAAAACATCGGGTGCAGCAAATGCCTCCGTTCAACCATGAAGTGGTGCAGTAGTACGATGTCTATGAGTGATATAGCCTTTGTATTAAGCAGTGCTAATAAAACATTACCAAACGTTGTTTTTGAACGTGAGCATGTACAAATTGAGATTACTGTACGTCATCAGTTCCCGTTATGCTCCATTATACATGTCCACACAGATAAACAGTAACCAGAGTTTTAGGAAATCTGCACCTTAAAAGGCATTTTATTAGGGGCCAAATGGTAAAGAAAAATATCAGTTTACAAAAAATATCTGTGTATGTGTAGACAGGGCCTTAATTCTTGCAAATCAGCTTTATAGGTATGAGCCACTAAAGCCAAACAGATGTATTTATACTTTTACAGCCATTTGAACTCTCAATGTCATTGTACTCACTTATATTCTTTGTGTGTATTTTATATTATCACCATCTTTGTATGTATTTATGGGGCACAGTGTAATCTGTAAGAGTAGCCTGCATCATCCCTGTATCATTTGAATAGGTCTGAATATGTTAATCCCCACCTCAGTAGATATTGAATTGACTGGAGCGGCTCTGCAGGCAACGTGAGCTCTACGCGATCCTGTCGACAGCAAGGCTTTGATGCTGCCGTGCTGTAATGATAGTAATTTAAACAACATGATAATGGGGGGATAAGCAGACAAATGATATCATACACCAAACAGGTCTTAGAAAGAGCGAAAGAATGAGACAAATAGAGAGAGAGGGAGAGAGGTAGAGGGAGAGAAAGAAAGAAAGATGTTTGGAATTCATCGGCTGCACTGAGGTAATTTATATCCTCCCCTTACCGAGACAGTAGCTTCAGTGCACACATTTAGCCGTGGCAATCTTCAGGGCAGATGACATGTTCCATGTCTTTTTATTTATTAATTTTACACTGTGTCTCATTGCGGGAAACATGACTTCTCTCTGTAACCAGAGGCGATAGAGGAGAGAGAGCAGAGCGGAGAGCAGAGAGAGACAAACGACTCTATCATTCTCTCTGTCTCTCTAGGTCATGCTTCTCCAGCTAGCTCATGCTCATTCCCTTTGTTTAAAGTTTGGAGCGTGTGCCAGGCGTGCCCTAGTAAAGCCTCTGTGTGGAGGAATCCATTATGTTTGTATTTTGGCACGGGTGAAAGGATTTGGGAGGAACCATGATGACTTTATAAACAGTTATAGTTCATTTGTTTAGAGTTGCCAGAAGGCTTTCATTTTACAGTATCATGTTGGCATCTTTTGCCTCAGCTGAGCAGGAGAATTCCCTCTCTGGTGTTTGTATACTGTATTAGTGAATGTATTCTGTATCAATAAAGAGATGAACTGTGAACACTCAGGCTTATTTGTCTAGACACTGATGGAGTCTCGGTGAAGTGGGAATAACCAGTTGCTGTACAGTACAGGCAGTTAAAACGAGAGGTGCCATGCACACATGCACAACGCTTTGCCCCAGTGACTCTGTGCTATTGATAGAACACACACACAAACACACCCAAGCACTATTGACTCTACCCTCTCAACTCTGCTGTTCTGAACTCCTCTTTGTTTGTGTGGGAAGCTGCATTTACATAAGAGGCTTATGTCAGCCGCCACATAGTTTCCCCCCCTTATTCCAATGAAAAACAAAAAGGACAAAAGCTATTGTCTTGTTAAGTAATGATTTTTGGATTTCTCCAAACTAGTTTGTGCCGTTCTGGAGGTGGTTAGGGGGTTGTGGTGATGGTGATGGCGAGGCTGGGCAAAGGTTTTTAGGGGGTTTGGGGGTTGGTGACAACAATGAGAGTAGATGAATGCTGAGGTTGACAGCTGTAGAGCTTATGATATGGGTGTTTGTTTATGTAAATTGGGAGCAACAATATGACCTTGTAGCTTTGATGTGTGATTGACAGAAAGAGGGTGGATAAGAGAGGCAGGGGGGATCTGTGGTTTTTCGCCTCGCTGGCATCAGTCTAGACACGTGAACTTGTGCGTGCTCACAAAGACACCCAAACAACTCCAGTACTGTATTCCAATTTTACATTGTATCACAGAACACAGTGGCCCAACCTGCTTTTGTTGGTTCAAGGCTTTCCATATATGCCAAGACATTTGTTTACTCGCTTGCTTTTCACATACAGTTAGAGGTTGGAGCTGTATGTGAAGGATGGCATTTTCTATTCATTCCAATGCCTCTTAATTTTTATATAGAAATTCTGTTACTGAGGGGGAAAAAGTACAACATGCAGTTTATGTATCCATATGTGCCTTTGTGTTTCTGACTGTGTGCATGTGAGTGTGTCATTTTTCCTTTGTGTTGTACAACGTGTATCACGGTATTTGGGGGCTTCAGCGCTATACCAGCTCCAGTTTCATCGGTTGTGGACCACTGAAGCACGTAGTTGCTGTTCTTTGTGACTTGCTCTCCGCGCTGCAGGCTTTCTTCTTCCTCCTCTCAAGGAGCATCATTCTGTGAGAGGATGTGAAACGATAGATAGATGAATGTACAGCGATAGGGAAGGCTGGCGGTCGAGGTGAGAGACGAGTGCAAAGGTCGGGGAGGTCAGATGAGACCGAGCAGAGACAGAAGGAGAAGAGTTCTGCAGCTCATCCCGCTGAATGCTATAAGATTTGAATGCTTTTGTGCAATGCGATTTGAGTGGATGAATAGACTTTAATCCGCAGCCCGTTGAAACTCAAAGCCAGAGCATTTGCTTACATTTCCAGAAGTGTCAACACATTTGAACAACAGAATGTTTCTAAAATTAAATTCTAATTCTGAACCTTTCGGAGGCTCGTGACATATTAGCACACACCAATCCGATAGTTGTGCTATCTGCATGCTTTTCATACTCATTAACAAACTCTTGCCAGACATAAGCATAACCAATCAGCTTTAGTATGCCTCTTTGGCTGTTCTGAAGATGTTAACCCTGTGTTATCTGATGTTTGTCTGTACTATAGCTGTTGCATAAACATTTTTACTTTCTTTCTCTTTCCTCTGTTGCGACTGTCAGCAAGCAGTGGAGGACCTGCTGGAGGACGAGGATGAGGATTTTGACAAAGATGACAAGGTAATTATGTCTTGTGTCAGGGACACACACAAACATATGCACTCACACACACATACGCACACTGCCTCAGGAGAGGTTGACACCGCTTCACACACACCGGAAACACAAACAGACGAACGGAATGACTCCGTCTTCCCCTCCCATCTCCTCCCCCGTTCAGGTATTCTTGTTGCCTGAGGCACAAACACGTGTACAAAGATTGTACAACCTTTTAACCTTTTGAAAAGTTTTCTCTGTAGATATACACACAGCACATTTCTCACCTTTCCTCCTTGTGGTTTTGCTTTGCTTTGGTCTGTTGCTGCAGCTTGGTACATTATCCTTATTTTTCCTTTCATGTAACACTATGTCGAATTCACGTTACTAACGTTCAGCCCCGCTTCCTGAGAACATGCACCCATATAAAGTGCTTAGTTAGCTATTTAGGTCCATTCACTGCTCCTTTATGTCCCAGTAAAACAGCATCTGGGCTTGTCCAGACACTATCAGGTAACAACAGGTGGCTGCTTTACTGCCTCCGCTCGTTTACACTGTAGGAACAGCTACTGAAACAAATGCCACTGGATAGGATACAGTCCCTTGTCAATGTTCCACTTGGGAATGGTAATTGAAATGGTGCAGCTCTTTATCCACCCACTGTGTTGTCTGGTTTTTTGGTGAGGCGTACTTGAAATGAAAACAATATCCTGCTTGATACACCAGTCTGTTGAAAATCCAACAGTGTTAAACAAGGACAAAATTAAAAGTTCAGCTTTTAAAAGAAGTCCACATCTTTAACGATGAAAACGGTGAAGTACCTAGACTGAAAAGTAGGGAATAGAAATGACTTGAGCTGATACTTGATGCCTTACAGCCACACTCCGGCAATATAAAGGTTAGTAGGTTAAGATGTGGTAAATTGCATGGTCTGGTTTGGTAATCTTTGTGGAGGAAAACTCTGGCTTTTTGCAATGGTAATTGTGAAGGCCTTTGACCAGGCAATTTGATATCTGAAAATTATTTTTGCCCGAGGACACTCTTTACGCTGAATTTACTCATGCAACTGCAACCTTGCTACAACCTCTCCCGTTTTGAAGGGTCATAACTGCAAGCCTGCAACAAAAGGGTTAAAAAAACACATTTATAGTGCAGATGGTCAAATAGTCATCCCACCAGTAAGTCAGCCAGCCAGCCCGTCAGGCGATGAGCACACAAAGATACGTGAGCATTACATCCTCTCCCACAGTGATGCAGAAGCAAAGTTTCATGGCTGTGAAGTTCCAAGGCTGAAATGTACAGGGGGGCCACCGACTGAAGATATGCACCAGGCAACCTTGAACCTTTTTTTTTCCTACCCTTTCTTTATGTCTGTCCTCCATCATTGCATTTCCCACCTCCTCTCAGGGAAAAAAATAAAAATACAGGCATTTGAAAAGCTGCAGATTATATGAAATACATTTTGGACTTTCATATTGAAATGAGGTGCAGCAGCAGCTTTTGCGGCCTCCGTCAGATTTGGTGCCAAACTGATTATTCCACATAAGAGGGCCTTGCTCTCTGTGCTCACACAGGGCTGGGATGCTGGATAGCACAGCCGCCACAAAGGCTACAATTTACCAACTCTGGCTTCATACATTTTGATCTATTGCTCCCCTCAACTGTTAGCATTTCATTTGAGCTGTAGGGAAGTTGAAAGGGGGGCATTTTTCTTTTTTTTTTCTTCGCCTACATGTCTCTCCCCTCCCACTCTCCTTCTACCCTTCCCTCAATCGTCCTCTTTCCTGCCTTTTTTCTCTTTCAGTCTGACACATACTCTCTCGCTCCCTCTTCCCCTCTCTCCCTCTCCCTCCAACCTGGTTAAGTGCAGAACAAATGGACTTTCAAGGCTTAACAAATTTGTCTTTTACATTGGATATGAGGTCTTTTACATTGGATATGAGGCACAGCTTCAGATTGTATGAGTAAGTATGAAGGACGGGTCAAAGGAGGCCTCTTTTATGGCACAGGCCTATAGGGGAGAGAGGGAAGAAGGGAGAGAGCAAAGGGAGAGAGGAGAGGGGGAAAAAAAGATTAATAAATATGCCAAGGCCTCATTTTAATTGAACTTGAAGCATATGTTGCAAGTATGTACAATCCGTCCCAGATGTTTACTCCGTCCATGTGCACGGCTCTTCCCAGAGCACCACAAGGCAGCTATTAGCTGGATAACCTTTGCTCCAGAGGCTAAATGGGGTATTACATGGCCAAAAAGTAGAGCACCTGTTTTTCATTGCATAGAGGACCCCTTGCAGGCTTTTTGCCTTGGATCACCACATGTGTTTTGACTTAACAGATTGTTGGGCAGACGTGAAAAGTGTCTTTCTTGTGAGCAAGCGCTGATATTAGTCACTTAATCTCAATGAAAGTCCAGCATCTTGACTAATTGATGGGGACGGCTAAGTTGTTAAAGCCAAGCAGGCAGGCACATGAAGGGTGAAAGAATGTTAGACACAAACTAATTTTTTGTTCCCCCCCCTCCTCCACACTGTGTGTTTGTGTGTGTGTGTGTGCACTGACCTTCAACATGGAATGTTGCTTGGATCTTATTGCCGACACACACATAAAATATGTTAGTGGTATACTGCCCCAGTTTTTAACCTCTATTTTTAATAAAACTGATTTTAAACATAATGGCAAGATGCAGATGCACCCTTTCTCCTTCAAAGTACATTAGTGAGCCAATACATAGACGTAAAACACAAAGTTATAGAAATTGTACGCCTAGACATAACCCATATGTTTTGCATGAAAGGATATTTATTTCGACAAGTAATCCACTTAGTTACCTATGTTGTTGTTAGTCACCTTTCTAGTAACACTGATTTTATTTTAAGGAGCAGTGTGTTGGATTCTGTGGCATCTAGCATCTAACTGAATGCCCCTCATCCCCCCTTTCCAAGCGTGTCAACTGTAGCATTCGGGTAATGTAAAAACCGTAGAGCCTGTTTAGACCTGGTATTAACCTGTCTTGAATGATCCGATCACAAGTGGACACTTGCCACTTGGACCACTTGCCGAGGTGGTCTGGGGTGCATTCGACCACATATCTTTTGTAGTGTAAATGTTTATAAGTCCCGATGTGTCCCCTGTATCATCCCAGTCCTTGCTGGGGGCACATGTCATGATGGTTGTTTTAGTGCCAAGGGGCTAATGCTCTATAACTTGCCCATTTTATGATGAGTTGGACGTAGTGTTGCATGACCATTCATTGTTTTGCCCTGTGGGAGAAGCGTGTAGATTTCTGCTGAAAGCACTATCTGCCAATATAACTGCTAAAATTACTAGTGAGCATGCTAGTGAGAGTGTTAACGTAATAACAGTGCACTTGGCCCCTTGATCTTCTAGGGTAAGTGACTTAGGCAGTAACAAAATCTGAACACAAATGGTCTGCTAGAGATGCATGATAGACACAGGTGTGAACAGGGATGTGTCTCAGCTGTCTACTTGTGCTCGGATCACTGACATGCATGTTAAAACCAGGTTTAAACAGGCTCATAGACTGTGTAAAAATAATGGACACAGCCACCATGACATCATTCCTTGGTTCCCATGTTAGAAGCCTCAAGTTCGGCATTTGGTCGTCTTTTGGAGCCAGAAATGACCCTATCTGGGTGAAAAGGTGGAGCTGTGGAGAAGTGAAGGGTGGGTTTCTCTGAGAGCAAGAGGAACGCTATCCACAGAAGGCCTGTTAATTAAAGCGGACCGCCTCAATTATGCGCAACTTAAAGTCTTAATAAAATTCAAACAGGTGAGTTATATAAAAATTCACCCCCACACATTTGTTATGAGGGGGGAAATTAACTCTAGAGATGTATTTTGTAACAGGCTGTAAACATGTTTATTTCTGCTTTAAAGTTTGGCATTTTAACATGGGGGTCCAAGGGGATTGACTCGCTTTTTGAGCCAGTCTCAAGTGGCCATCCGAGGAACTGCAGCTTTTTGGCACACCCGCATTGGATTCATTTTTTGGCCCTGGAGGTTGCCTCTTGTTAAAACCACGAAAGTTCCTATTTATTTTTTTATTTTTAGATGCCCCTAAATCCTCCACACTACAGCTTTAACAGGAACATTATCAGAGATGTAGTTGTCATTGGAAAATATTTGATTTGCTTTGTAAAATGATCTTAAGAGAGTTTTCAACCAGAATGTAATAGACCTTTATTATGGTAGATATTTTGACTTGTTATGGCAAGGTCTGATTAACAACATTAATAATGACTCCATTCAATCAAAGTGGCCCAGTAAGCCCTGCTGCTGAGTAGCATGCACAATACCAGGACCGTGGAACTGGTGAAAAGTGAATAGTAGCAATTATCAATGTTATTAGTTACACCTGTGAGTTCCTGCTATTATGTTTCTGCCATCTTTTAAATTACATAGACAGTTATTCATATCTAAGTATCTATGACTACTGTCACCTCAATCATCCCTACACCCACAAGTCAAAGAAAATGCATTTTAATTTTATCTTACCGACTAAAAACAACAGCAACAAACCTGTCCTTTAGCACCTTTTTGGTCCTATTCAATATCTTCCAGTACAGCTTGAAGTAACAGTGTGAGATAGCATTCCTATATTTACAGGCTACTGGCTGCAGGGGCTTCAGTGTGCAATGTAGCCTGTGATGTCTCCTCTCACCTGTGGGCTCACTGTCCAGAGCTGGCATGAGGCAATCACCTTAAGGCTTTGCATGGGTGTGAGTGTTAGTGTGCGTAAATGTGTTTGTGTATTTGTGTGAGCGTCTCACTTATGTGTGTGTGCAGTGGCTCAGCAGCCTCCCAGAGGAGGGCGGGAGGGTGGTTGGGGGGAGCTTACTGGAAAAAGGGAGAAAGAGAGTGAGTGTGAGAGAGAGACAGACTGAAGGAGTGAGGAGATTACCCTCACACGGTTGACTGGTCACTGAAGCGCTCGTGCTCCGCTCAGCTAGGCTCCACTAGCCTCAGGAGGACCTGACACAGATAAGATACACACTGCAATCATGTCCTGCTCACGGGCTTACTGCTCGGTGCACTCCCTCTCTCTTTCTCTCTCTATGTCTATCTATCTATATCTCGCTCACACACACACACACACACACACATACACGGACAGACATACCACATGCACCTTCAAAATATCTCCTGTTTCTTGCTCATTTTCTCCTTCCCTCCCTCATGTGCAAAGTTGATGGTAAATAGAGAGTTGACTTAATTTATTAGCTTGAAGACATTGATCTGGAAAATCTGAAGTACACTGAAATGAAAATTCAATTCAAGTCTTATTTATGGGCCAATTCCTGAAGGTATTCCATATTAACCAGCACTGAAATCTGTTTTCATTCAAGACTGGGGTCAAACAGTAACCCTTCTGTGTTTTTGTCATTGTTGTTTTTGACCTACTGAAGCACCAGCAGGTTTTAGTAATGTCTTATGTCGGCCTGCATGGCCAGACCTATCTGCACATTTTTCTTTGTAGCACTGTGCCACCGCTGATGAGAGGTCTGGCTGAACCAATCATGATCTGCACTTAAGGAATAAAGTGTAAAGTGCTCTGGGTTGTTTGTATTTCTTTAAACCAATCACAAGCGTCTTTGGTAGCAGTAAGCCCAGGATGCAGTGATGGTGCCCTTGCAAATTAGTGTTGGGTGATGGGACTCCCCAAAAACTTGGTATTTTACCCGTAAGCTTTGCCTTACCCCCTGTGTCACACAGTGTTGTGCACCTGATGTGCATTTTCATCCGCTTGCATTCGATCATACCGCCACTTTTTGGATAAGCTTGCAAAACTATGCCTAAAAAGTTGTTTATTAAGCTAATCTTTGTCTTAACCCCAAGACTAAACCACAAGGGGATTTCAAGCCTAAGTGTAACTTCAAACAGAGATGATTTTTCATGTTTTTGTGATCATCAATTTATGAAGAAACACTTAGATTTCTGCTCCTTGTACTGCTGGCAGGGCTGCAACCACGACTAGAGCTCCCTGCAAATTTTCAAATGACTTTTATCTGACTGCTGATAAATTCCCAAATTGAGGTTCAAAAGGTTATACTGGAAAATATTTGCAACTAAATAGAGCTAAAATACACTGATAATTAGATGGACTAAATTATGTCCAATGAACAAGCTTACAAGGCAGAGCATCAATTTCCATGATGTACATGGGTGTGAAAAAAGTAGACAAATCATAGAAAAACATGACTTGTAAAGTCTGTATACTTCCATACTTGACATGCATCAAATAAGATGATCTCATATTGTAGGCGTGTATTATTCTCTCTAGTTTGACATATTTTCCAAGCTTAAGAAACGAAACTGGCCCATACTTTGCCACTCAGTCCAACTTCTCATTTTCATCAAGCCAAAATAATTCTTGCGAATGTGCACACGTTATCATATAAAGGTATGCTGTGTCCTGCAAAACCACGCCCATCCAGGTGAAATGCCAAGTTTTGGTAGAGCCCTGTCAGGAGGTAGCGCAGGGGAAGGGAAATTCCATCTGAAACAGGCAGCCACTGGCAGGCTTATATGGTATGCAAAGTCTTTGACCTAGACTATGGCTTATTCGATTGAAATACAGCGTTGAATAATATTGGACTGTATGACTCACGCAGAGCTTGCATAACACACAGCGAATAACCCCAATATGGTTACTCCCATCCAACCAGTATTCCTGAAAGGTTAGATCAGGTTGAAATGCATGTCTGGTGTCATCAGTTTTAAGTGTGCTGTTTTTTTGATGAGTTCACTGTGTGTATAATATTGAGCATACTGTACATGATCCTCTGTTTCTTCTTCTCTCCTGCCACACAGCCGTCTTTCGACACAACAGTATCTCTTTATCCGTCTCATCTATAGTGCTGAGACAACCGTCCCGCCCTCCACTGCTTTCCCCGTAGGCACGACTCACACACATACATGTTCATACACAAACATGCAAGCATGCACATTTGTGGGATTATCAGTGCTTCTCTGGCAAATATGGTTATCTAAAACTCCTGGTAAAGGGCTAGTATTGGCACATATACCCAGTTCTCATCCTGCAGGCCTCACAGCCATTTTCAGTGACTTAATTTTTTTTTTTTTTTTTTTTTTGTATTCTCTCTCCTCAGCTCAGTCCCTTCTTCTGTGTGTCATTAAGCCGGCGTCTACGATCTCTGCTCCATGTAATGTTAAATAAGGCACACACTTTGTCTCAGAGTGAATATGGTTTAAAACAGTCTAAGTTTTCTGACTTATCTCCAGATAGCATATGGAGCTCTGCGGCACCCTCCCAAGCCCCGGCACTCCTCTCAGTCCCAGTCACGGCACTGCGCAGATCACTCAGATAGCGACATGGCATAATGTAATTGGACTAAAGAGAGCACTGGGAATTATATCAATGCTCTGAAAAAAGAAGTGTGACTGAAATGTTGTTCTGGGGAGGCTATTGAGCTTGTGATGCAGCAGGGTTGTCCTCAGGTATCGTGGGGGTTTCAACTGCTGAGGAGAATGGGGAAAGAGAGAGAGAGACAGAGGGAGAGAGGGGAAGAGAAAAAAAGTTTGAATGTCTGTGTTCTTTTCTTCTCGCCGCCTGTGAAGGATGAAAAGCGTCACGCTGTAAAAGATGCTTTTGACTTTTCCGCTTCATTTTTCTTCCCATCTCACTGTTTTTTTTTCTTCTCGTTGTTCAGCAGAGACGCTGGTAGGAACTGCATTTTAATCATGTTTCGCTAATAGAGGGAGGAATGAAAACAAAAAGGAGGGTGAAAGAGGCATGGAGGGGTATTGTCTCTCTATGCAAAATACACTGCATTGTTTGTTTGTTTTTCCTCTTTGTCACACACATACATCAGGTGGATCATCTCTCACTATCTCTATTCCCCCCAGATACAGATCTAGTGCTTTGTCTTTTGCTTTCTCTCATTTCTCCTTCAATCTCTGACTCTCCGCCATCCTCTTAACACTTTTACTTTAACTCTGGCCTTTGTTATTTAAATGAAATGTTGCTGTTTTTGCACTGTGGGTCTTTTTCCGTAGTTTTATACACTCTGCCTATAGGCTAAAACAGTTTACAGTATACTCACCACTGTAATTTCGAGTATTATACTGTAGACATGTGTGCTTCTCTGGATACAGCTTGCTATTGTCCAATGGACTATCGAATTCGGTTGTTTTTAAGGCTATACAAAGATGAGTTCTGGAAAAAAAAAAAATCAATTATGACTGTGGTCTGCATTGCAAGGCTAAAGCTGTTTTTAGAGCGGTGCGTATGTTTACAATCTGCAGTACATTTGGTGAGAACAATGTTATTCTTACCTACAGGCTACAGCCAAGTTATATTGGCCGAAACATCAACTTTAAGACCCAGTTGTAAAACATCCACATTTTTTTTCCTTTTACCCTTTTACCTTAATTTCTCTGGGTGGTAAAGAGAAAATCTCACTGTAATCTATCCACAAGGACCCTAAACCAGGCCCCTGGGAGGACAGCCGTGATAAAAACCATATCCTCGAGGATATGTTGGCTTCCTGGCACTTTGAGTGGATACGAGCGATGGTGGTAAGTGGGCATGTGTGTGGCTCTGGCACTCCTGATGGTGTGTGTCGCTGTCTTCCGGTTTCCTATTTAGCTCATCGTCTGTCCGACGGCCTCTGTCTGCCGTCCTGTCGGGGTTTGTGTGCAATACTTGTCCCCTGTCCACGTCTCAATCAACACCCACGCACTGCACGTTCGGCCCGCAACCCAACCCCACCTCGAGGCCTCTGCCTCTGCCTGCTCTTTAAGGTGATGGGGGAACTAATGGGGCTCCAGCATGGAAGGCTGCTCCCGTCTTTTTATGTGACTTCCCTATAGCATTTTAGACCTGTTACACTGCAAGGTGACAGCTGTGTTGAGGTGCAACGGTGTGTTAACTATGTTTTGCTGGTGGAACTTTTGGCTCTGGGGTACGAAAGGGTGACATTGGAAGTGACTCGAGTGGATTTTTTTTTTTACTTGTTGGGGGTATAAGGGAATAGATTTCCCCTCATAAAGTGGTGTAGTGTGTTTTTTATTTTTCCCAAAAATACACTTTCAGATTCAGATTTCTTTTTTTGAAAAGCGCTAATTACATTCCTCTCACAAATAATGATTGTTTTCACACCTTATGACCCCTAAGTCACTGATAATAAGCACCGAACAAACTAATTTTCTAATGAGTTTCAGAGCCCCGAGTGTGTATACGTGCGTGCATGTGTGTGCAGTTGTGGGTGGTGGGGTGATTTGAATGCGCTTGTGAGCGCGTTTTCTTAAAAGTTGCTACAGAAAAAGCAAAACTATTTCATATTGCTAGAGCAAATCCCAATGCTCATTATGCCTAATGCAGCAATGTCTACTCCCCCAACTGTTATTGTTCTGAATCACATACACACAAGCGGCTGAACCAACTGAACTTTTTGACTGATGAACTATGCATCAAAGGATTACGACAAGCACTCGTTGCACTGTAGGTGAGGAGTTCTTGTGTGCTCTCATCCACCCAAAGTAACTCTCTCCGAGACTCTCACCAAATAGGATGTTGAAGACGGCACACACTCAGCCCTCCCGGTCTCTCATTGGACAGAATGTGGAGCACAACACTTGACAGCAGTGTCGTCTGAATTTGAAAGTCAGACATGTTAGAAGGCAGCCGCCACCTTTTCTTTTAACAAGAGTCATAAATCTGTAATGAGCACAGAGAGGATGCATATTTTATTTACTTTTTTGAAGACGTGATCCCTTCACTTCATAGCGATGCACCCTCGCTCTGTCTTTTCTTTTTTTTCTTCCAAAACAAAGTTTAAAACAGTGGATGTTACAGCTGTTTCTATTGCCTGTGTCTCTCTGAACATGAATATGTAATTAAAGGTACGCCAAAGTTAGCGAGAGTTTCACAGACCTAGGTGATGAATCATGCGGTTTTACCAGAACAAGAGTATGATGATTAAGTTAATTATAAAATGTTAAATATTGTATAGTAAAGTCATAATTAGCCTAAATATAATAGGCTCATGTGCATACACTTTACAGAATCATTTTCTTTTTAATTTATTACCTAATTCCTGTACCTTATCTAAACATGTAAAAGCCCATTTGTACCCTTATCTCGGGGTATAGCCGAAACAAATTAATCCAGAATTTACATTGTGCTGTAGCATATGTTTTAAGGCAACACAGACAGAGACTGAGACGGACAAACAGACAGACTGACAGACAGTCAGATGAGGGGGGGAGATGGGCTGGAGCAGCTAAACCAGGCCAACAGAGGACAAGAGTAATGTTGTCCCATTCATCACACACTGCCAGGCTGGATCCTGGGAAGGACAGGGGAAGGAGAGTGCAGGAGCAGGGGAGCAGAGGTGAGGCAAAGTGGGGGAGAATTGGGCAGGCTGGGGGTGCAGGGTGGGCGGGGGTCGGGTGGCGTTCAGCGGGAGGCGAGGAAGGGGAAGCGCCGAAGTTGCGGGGTGGTAGTCATTTATGTGTACATGTGTGCGCCCGACCTTGAGTCTGATGGAGTGGCTGGTGTGGTGGAGGTGATGAGAGGCCCCAGGGGGAGATGGGTAAAGATGATCAGTGGCAAACAACCTCCTGCCACCCATCAGAGACACACACACACACAAACTCATAACACCAGAAACCTTTCTCTTTAGGATAGGAAGCAGAGGTCAAACTGAAAATAAGTCACCACCACCACCACCACTTTTTCCTTTTATTCCCTCTTTTTCTTTTTCCCTCTATCCCTCTCTTTTACATATGTGTATATTTATCCGCGCGTTGGGACTAGGCTGGGTGAAGAGACTAATTAATACTAGAGAGCATTGTGTCTGCCTGGTCCACCTTCAGCTGACAGTCTAAACTAGAGTTTGACTTTGGCTTTGTGGGAGCAACCCTCAGCGCGCACGGATATTCTCAAAGAAAACTGTGTGTATATCCTTCACATATACACACACTCTCCTTCTCACATTCATCCATTTGGGCCTATGGGAGTGGGACGCCCCTTCACATCTTAACGTGGCCTTTGTGTGTGCGAGCTGCTTGATGAGGGCCAGGAGGACGTGCAGCACATCTCAACACCCTAGTTAAACAGATATTTATGTGTTTATGATAAAAAGAGAGGGAGGGGAAATTGAGATGTATTCCCTGCATTCGCTCATGGATTAGTTGTTGTATGAGATAAATTATTTATTTAAACCGCAGCTTCGAAAAAAAAAAAAAGGAACATCTGCCTCTTTCATGTGGCGCTGGCGAGGTGCCAGGTTGCATGGTGGCATCTGAGGCCGGTCGCAGGGCCTTTTGTCTCGTCTTGTTGTCATTTCCTGACAGAGGGGAGATGTTCTTCTAGGCCACTGGGTTCCCAAGTTTGTTTTTTTCCTCCCTCAGGGGCCTCTCCTAACTCCCAGTGGGTAAAATCTGTGACTCATCGCTCCCCAGCGGAGTTGGTAATACTTGGAATAGACACAGATAAAACATATTAGTTTTAATTTTAAGGGCAGTCACTGGCTTACATAATGTGCCTCTGTTTTAGGAGCTGAACTATTTAAGTGGTCAACATGAGAGATAAAAAGCACTCCATGCTGCATTTGACTCACTGCCAAAAAAATGCCATTATAAGAAACTATTAATTCATTATGCCTATAAAAAAGTTAAACAAGGGAAAATTACTTTAGTAGTTTACAAAGCAGCTAATCACATTTTCATTAAAATATGCCAAACAAACTTGTCTCATTTGGCTGATTATTTAGTATTTCACCCCTGGAAAGACGGCCTTTTCATAAAACTGGGTAGTAGACAGACACAAATACTTTAGAAATTGGCGCTATGTAACCAGTGAAACCAGACCAGAAAGGCTTTGACATTCCTTTTAGCTCGAGAGGTAGAAACCTTAACCTGTCAGAAAGCACTGTACTGCACCGGACCAATAAACGCTCCAGCTGGTGTGTGACATAATGCCGGCTTGTCTGTTTTGACACAGACAGCAATATGGCGGCTGGCTGGTAACAAATGATCTTGTATTACAATTACCATTAAGCTTAAATATGTTTCTGAAAACATTTTAGGTGAGAAATAAACAATTCAGTAACAGAATCTTGGTTTATTTTTGATCAGCGCTGCTTAGTCTTACAGTTTAATCTGAGTTTGGTCGGAGTTTAGGGGGAGATGGTGTGCAAGTATTGACACATACTAGCCATATGACTCCCTTCAGAATATCTTTGAACATAAATTAACTTTAACTAGAGACAGGCCATCTGCACATTTAACTGTTTCGACTTGAATTGTTACTCATGTATGGAGCCAAACAAAATACTACAAGACTAAACTAAATGCCACCAAAGAATGCTAATAAGAAAATGAAAGCCTCGTCTCCTACAAGTGAACAGTGTTGCACTTTCATCAGTCATCAAATTGTATTTATTTAATTGCAGTAAGCCAGCAATTCAGAGCAGCCAAATATCATGTTCATGAGCACTAAATCATTATTTTCTTTTATCCATATTTCATTTTCAGAGAGATTGCAACACGTCAAGTTTTAAGTATACAGTATATGCTAATTGTATGCGCTATTTATTATTCTGTCATTCCTAATTCTTGCACAGGCTTTGGAAATTGAATTTGTGTCACCCCTAAAGCATTCCTCAACTTGCCCAACTTTTCAATGTTTCTTTTTTTTTTTTCTTCTTCTTTTTTTTTTCCTGGGGTGGAAATGGGAAGGATGCTGCCTCCCTCTGCAGTTACAAAATCAACACAAACGCTTTCAGATGCCCTCTGGGAGACACATATTAGCATCCTGTCACGTTTTATATGACATTTCAATTTTTACTGTGCTGCCAGAGTGAGAGAGGCGAAAAAAGAAAAACAAAGAAAAACAGGTGCAATTTTAGCACAGCAGCAACGAGCGGCAGCCACTTGTGGTTCAGACTCATTTTGTGGTGCGCTGGGATGTATGTTGCTGCATTATAACGGTTAGGTTTATCATTTTTATGGCGTAACCCAGCAGGGAGAACAATGTGATCGGAGGTTAAAACAGTCTCAAATGGCTCTCTCTATTTCCACCCAGTAGATATAGGACAGATATTTGAGTCCAGCGTAATAGGCTAAGTCCTCAGTGACCTCTCTCTTGTTTAGCTCTAGGCCTTGGGTCAGTGAAGAACATACTGTCTTTGCAAAGTTTACAACTGCTCGCTTTGCACTTTTGCATATAGATGTACTCTGGCGTGATGCTATCTCCCTGAAAGAGAAATGGAGCAGTCGAGTACACAGAGGCATTGTGCATCTTTCCTTTGTTAAATATTTAATCAAGTGTTTCAAGGAGTTTACCACATTTGTTTACCACAATTTACCAGCGAGTGCAATGTGGTTAGCCTGACTTGGCTGTTTCTGTGCGTGTGTGTGTGTGAGAGAGTGTGCGTCCCTGGGCTCTCTCTGGTGTCACTGAGGGTTGTTTCTCCTTAACGCATGCAAACAGCTCATATCACTTTAACGAGCCTTCCCGCCTCTGTCTTTCCTGATGCGAGCGCTCCCATGATGCAGCCTGCTCCACACACTTGTACACAGGGTGGCTCAGTGCTGAACTGATGGGTGCTTGGCTGAGATTTCGTATCACACTCCGCACATCCAAACAATGATGCAAACTTTGGACATAACCACAAAAGATGCATTTATATTCTTTAAACGGCCCGCATGCAATTAAAACGGGTCTCGCTCTCAACAAAGGACACCGACTCACTAAATATTTCTGCTACCAGCCTGATGAGAGTTAATTGATGTCAAAGATTTCCTCTGCACATAGAAACATTTCATTCACGGGATAAACGGATTGTCTCAATGCAGTTTTTCATTTAATACACAGTAGTATGCAGTTCTTATAACTTTACACATACAACTCTGAGTGGCCCTGACCCTTTGCTATGCAGCGGATTATAAAACAGATGCTTTTCATAAGGAGAGATAGACCATCACATAGGAAAAGACAAAGAGAATGAATAATAATGACAGAGGAAGTGTGTAAAGGCCTCAAGATTCCTTTGTATTTATATTAGATAGACACTCTGGAGTATGCACAAATTACTGATGTTTTAAATTAGCAAATCAGTAGAGTACTGATGGTCATGGGCATTCAGAAAATTAATTAAAGCAGTATGTATTCTCTCTTCTTATATATTCCGTCAACCCACAACTGGGGATGCTAAATTATATTCAGTGTTTTGATATTCTTGCATATATTTTGTTTTCATTTAACATTACTCCTCTCTATTGTATATGCAATCATTTTAAATCCTTTGTGTAAAGCATGTGGTTCAATATAGTTGTGGCAGAAAGCAAGCCACAAATCTTAAGGATTCATCTCAGAATATGATTTGCTTTATTTAAGCAGGAAGTTCATGCCATTGCACATAGTTTTATATGGGTTCTTTGCGGAACATAATATGTGTGCTTGACATCTATATAGATTCAGAGCTGTCTTGCAGGAGATGAAATCGTCAAGAACGACCGCTCTGTCAGCCGACTGCAACGACAATTTGTAGTACACAAACTGAACTGGCAGTTACTGTAACATGTCAGCGTAACACATTGCAGATTAACCTACAGTTGCAGTCTATTAAAATGCATGATGCTAAACTCATTAGGCAGGCTTATTACACTATCTGTCGGAACGATTCAAGCCATGCAGCATCATCCTTCAGAACAACTGCTGTCAGAGGTGCTGGGATTTGTAGCCTACTTTGAGGTTTAACATGACTTGCAACTGTAGCCAAGTCAAAGCGAGAGGCCTCACCGATTTAATTTTATTAGCCGTGCCTTCAGGTCTCCAAACAAACCCACTTAGTGTTCCTGACATACACAGGAAGAGACAGATGGAAATACCGACCCTGAGTCTCCTGCACAGCCTCTGCTCATCCTCCTGAGTGAGACCAGAAGCTAGTCAGGAATGGAAAATCATGTTCTCATGACATATCACATGTGAGCTGGTGGATGACACACATGCACACACATTCCTCGGAAACCACAGAGAGCAGGAGTCCTTGATTTAACTTATTATACTGATGATGGATCCACTCTTGAGGATGTGAAAATGTGTGTCTTCGAGAGCTCACCTCCCTGATTCACATATTTTGTATTTTGTTTGATATCTAAGCCAACAGAAAGCTTCCTTTAACCTTGACTGTGATGTGTGAATGCCATGTCTCTCTCCTCATCTTTCTGTATCAATTCCCTGTCTATCAGTGATGACATTGCAGTCTAAAACAAACTTGCTCGGTAGAGATAGAAACTGCTTTTAGATGTCAAGGGCCCTCATCGTATAATCTGTCAGGATATAATATCGTTTGTAGAGTCACACAGCAAGACCAGGTGTGCAGATCAACCTTATCTAATAGCTGTAGGGTGTGTGCGTGTGTGTGTGTATGTATGTTTGTGTGCATATTAGGTTCCATTATAAGAACAGGTTGCCTGGCTCCATATGTGCGCAGTGTGCGGGGAAGCTGGGAAAACAAGGTTCTCCGTGGCCCTCTGTGTTATTGCTACCTCCCGCCTCCCCAAGCCGTGTTTGAAGACAGGAAATACGAGTCAGACCGCAGTCCGAGGGGCATGTGGCAATGGTTTATACTCCGATGACCTCTGACCTATCCTCTCCACCCCCGCCCGCTCTCTCACACCACTCCCCTGGCTCTCAAACACCCTCCCGAAAATAAAACGGCCTGACCCAGCCCAGCCCGGCTCGGCATGGCCGAACCCAGCCCAGCACAATAGACCCTGCGTTCTGAGATTTGTTTGAGCGAGCAATGAAAAACAGATGGACTCTGACGAAAGGACTGAGAAGAGGAGGAGAGAGCGAGGAAGAAAGAAAGGGAGTCTTGTAAAATATTTGCGAAGAAAAATAACCCAGGGACGCTGTCTAATTATATCTATTTGTCTTGTGTGGTTTTGCTGGGGAGGCCATGTGGTCTCCCTGACTGCTCCATGGTTCATTTTTCACATTATCTGATCCTGGATGGAGAGTAAAAAGAAGAGGGTGGGTTTCGGGGCAGTGGGGGGGCGGCTGGGTGTTTTGGGTCTCAATGGGAGGGTTGTGGTGAGGGGGGGGGGGGNTTCACATTATCTGATCCTGGATGGAGAGTAAAAAGAAGAGGGTGGGTTTCGGGGCAGTGGGGGGGCGGCTGGGTGTTTTGGGTCTCAATGGGAGGGTTGTGGTGAGGTGGGGGGGGGGGGGCTGGCCTCAAGGAGCGAAATGTGGTAAAGGCCTCTGGGGTCCTGGAGGTTTCACGTCTTTGACTGCTTCACTGTCTTCTTTGGGTATAATGATAAGGATTACTCTGAGTTTTACTTCTCTAATATAACAGTGTCCATCCATCTTCATCAATAACACAGCCATTGCTACACACGCTCTTTCTCTAACAAAAGAGAAGCATTTGGAGGCCATGTAGGGTTATGCCATGTTCTTTTGGCTTCTCTTAAACTTTCTGACTAAAGCTTCATCTTCTCCTTTGCCTTCAAGTTCTTTAAACAGCTGTGTAATATCCTTATTCTTTCCAGCTTTATGAACTCCAGACTCTCTGAACCATGAAGGTTTCTGGCATCTTTACCTCATTTTCTTTTGCTGCAAATGTTCATTTGTTTAAAGGTTTAGTGTGCATACTTCAGGGGGATATATTGGCAGAAATATTGCACTGCCATGTTTGTATGGGAGCCCAGAATGAACGAACCAAACACTGGCTCTGGATAGGGCAACTGGCATTTTCTTGTCAGCCACCGTAGTTAGCCCCTCCCCAACAAGACTTTGCTTTTCCCAGGAAAGCAAAAGCCTGACCCTTCCTATTCTGCCTTACTCTGCCTCTGATTGGCTTACCCTGACATTCTTACCCTAATCAATCTCACTCATGTTGCCTATGCCTAACCAATCTAACCAATGAAGGCAATTAGTACTAGCCAATCAGAGGGAGAGAGAAGGGTGAGTCGTGCCTTCACTATCCTAGGCCTTTACGGAAAGCGGAAAATTTGTCATTTGTTTTGGAGTGGAAGAGACCTCTACAGATATTTCGGCTCCTAGCAAAAACCTCTTGAATGTCGGCATCTTAGGGTGCTTTCTTCACACTTGCCCAAACGAACTGAACTTAGGGGGTACACGAGATTTAGTTCAATTGAACTAAACCAAACAGGGCAGGTGTGAAAGCACACTTAAGTTATCATTCAGTGTTTTTTTCCATTTTAAATCACCAGGTCTGTTTGTTTTGGAGAGGAGGAGACCTCTGCGGATAATTCGGTTCCCACTAAAAACCTCCTGAACAATGAACACTGGAAACCGGGAGTTCACGGTTGGCACATTGGAGAAGTTTTAGCTGGTTGCAATCTGCAGCCCTCATTGTTAGATGCTTCTAAATCCTAAACACCATTCTTTTAACATATTCTCAACAATCGGGGAAAAGAACACATCAAATCATCCACTGAGAGAATACCAGCAATGCCCCCTTCACTAAGAGACAAAAATATTGTCACTATGTCAGCAAGAAAGATTTTTTAAAGCTGTCTACACGCTGGTTTGGTAACATACTGGAACTGGATGATCTTAAAATGAAAGTCTACTACTTGTCATCTAGTATACTGATCAGCTGTGGTAGTACCACTGGACACTCTTGTAATGTTCTTCTGCTAAAAGATAATCTTCCTCTTCTTCTTGTTATGCCCCCCGTTTGTCTCCCAAGCATGCCCACCAATCACATCCAGCCGCAACCAGTCTGCGTGTTGATGTCCTCACTCAGCCAACGGCTCTCGATCACTCTCTGTCACCTCATTCTGTCCAGATCCATCCTGTCCCTGCCTGTCAGTCAGTCAGCAGGCAGCTCGTTGACTGTTGCATGACTTCTTCGATTCTTCACTTTGTTTCAGTAAGGGGAGGGGGGATGTAGATTTTAGATTGCCTGTCTAGTTTGTGGTTCCCCCCCTCCACTCTACACAGAATTCTCAAGTTCTCAACCATCAAAAGTTGAAAAGGAAGAGCTCTTCATGGTGGGTGACGACGTTTAATGAGGATGATAATGATGTCACGGCTGGTGACATCATCACAGTGTGCCAGCCAGCAGAACAAAAGAGGGCTCTGCCCGGTCTTCCTAGCTGTCTTGGCAGCAGCAGAGAGAGAGGGAGAGAAAGAGCCACCAAAGATTGATGTATCCATTCGGCTTTCAGTTTAATTCTGCCTCTCTATTCACATATTCAAATTTTCCTGTGTGAGCATTTTGATTTGTTCTGCCGACTTTATATCTCTATTACTGCCTGGAATGAAAGCACTCCGTCAGTTCATGCAGGATATCCGGTGATTTGGCTCCCCATCCCAAATCTTTGACGCTATTTAAAATGTATTGTTTTCACAAAGATGCCTGTGCCCAGCCTCTGTCTTCTCTCTCCTCTTTCTCTCTCCTCTTTCTCTCTTCACTGTCTCCCTCCATCTCTTATTCCCTCACCCTCGCTTTCTTTCTCGCTCGCCTACATCTCTATCTGTCCTCTTGCAGGACTCGGAGAGAAAGGGCTTCATGAACAAGCTTTATGCCATTCAGGACGTGTGCATCAGTGTGCAGAATGCACTGGATGAAGTGGCCTCCTATGGCGAGAGGATAAAGAAGTGAGTCGTAAGCCCGCTCCTCGGCAGCGGGCCCGCTCCGCTCTGCTCCGCACGTCCCAGTGGCTTTTTTTTTTTTTTCCTTCCGCAATGCCAGGTTGCCCCGCTTCCCCTTGCCAGCCTCACTGGGTATAACTCAGTGCTGCTCTCAGGAAACACTGCCAGCGTGACACTCGGCCCTGAGAGACAAACACACAGGCTGTCTGTCTTTATGTCCATCACATCTCACTTAACCCTGCATGACCTCTTAACTGAATCATGTACATACTAGATTAAACACATCACTGCACATGCACACACACACACAAAACCATTTATTCACTGCACACTCCTGCATACACGGGCGCCTTCACTTTTGCATTGAAACATTCAAAGCAAAGGGAAGGCAGGGAATTTAGTTTTGATTAAAAGCTGCAGTAAAAAAAGGAGTCAGGCTACAGGTTCCTTCTTTGGTTACGAGCAAAAACATTTTAAATCAAGCTGACACATTTGTGACCCGTGTTTTTGTAAAGTTGAAAGCATTTTACTGATTAGATAGTGTGAATTGTATTGAGTCGTAGCCCATTTTCACCCTGCAATGCTGACCTATAAGACTTAGGGGTGAAGTTATTTCCCTCCACACAGTTCCAGTGAGTGTGATGAATTTGTAGTGCAGTGACATCCAGATCAGCTTGTTTGGGTTGGAAAGAATTAAAATGCCCTCCCTGACTCCACTCTTTGCTCTTTCTCGGCGTGTTTGGCTGGACTGAACTTTGCCATGTCTCCTTATTTTTACAGTCCCCTTTTTTTCTTCTCTCATTTCAGCACATTTAACTGGACTGTGCCTTTCTTAAGCTGGCTGGCCATTGTGGCTTTCGGAGTGGCCACCATCATCATTTACTTCATCCCTCTACGATACATTGTGCTAGCCTGGGGTGAGCTAATGTCAAGGAATGTGTAATGTCTATGTACATGTACTGTAAGTGTAAGTAATTCACTTTGAAAGGTATAGTTCAATACAGAACAATGGTGTTTCTATGTCCCATGCTGCTTTTTGTCTAATGCACTCACACAAAACGAATACAACAGCCATAGAGGCTTTAACAGCTTCTATGACATACAGTATGTGCTGATGTCCACTTCTTTTTCCCACCTCTTCCCAACCTGCCCTCACCGTTTGTCTCTCTCTACAGGTGTGAATAAATTCACCAAGAAGCTGCGAGACCCTTACACCATTGATAACAACGAGCTGCTAGACTTCCTGTCCAGAGTGCCCTCAGATGTACAAGTGGTGGGTGAACTTTCCACTTTCATCTCTGTCTCATCTTTTATATCTTTTTGACAACACATCTGTCAGTTCCAGACAACGGCAAGGGTTAGGGCTCCTTTTATTATCTCCTCTGTCTCTAACTCCATCCTTTTGCTTTTCTTTTTTCATCCTCTCAGCCGTTGGCGCCTCTCTGTTGTACTTTTCATGTGTGGTGAACTCACCATCCATTGTTTTAGCCACACAGACGTCTAATCTAATTGTTTCAAAGTCGTTCCTGTGTTTTTCTATTAATAGCTTCCTAGTCTAATTCAATTTCCACGTACATAACTGGAGCTGTGTAATAAGATAACGAGGTTAAGTGAGTTTAGTGCCCAGCATATAACTAGGTTGATTGACTCCATACACATGCACTCACACACAATTACAGTTAGCTGTTGTTTCCCAGCTCTGCTAGTAATTGGAACAGAGTGTAAACCAACAGTTAACCAGCCCCATGCGGTTTTGCTTCTACATTAACCGTGAGATCAGATTAACTTTGTGGCTAAAGACTGCAGATGCTTCGTTAGGTAAATATAGGTGTGTGCGTGTGTGTGTGTGTGTGTGTGTGTGTGTGTGTGTGTGTGTGTGTGTGTGTGTATGTTAAGAGTAACGTGCTGTGCTGCTCAGGACGGAGTGCAGTTTAAACTGCAATTAAGCGGCAGCTTGTGAAAGTCGTTGTGTTATCCAGCACCGATGGTGTCCGCTGTGGCCGTTAAGCCCTGCTGTGCTAAGTTCAATACACACGCACATGGACGCACACATAAACACACATGCAGGCTGAGGCTCAACGACCCAGGGCCTCTGATACGACCAATCCCCTGCCACATCAGCGCTGACACACTTCCTCTTTGATCGCTTGTTGCCCGCAACTTCTTTCATCTTTACAGGGTCATAATCCTTGCTCTCCTACACACCCCAGCCAACCCCCCGTGTTCTCCCCCTTTCGGCCCCCGTGCAGTTTTACAGTGTCATAGTTTACTGGGGTCTGCTTAAGCAGTAGGCACAAGGCAGGTAGCCATCGGCTTAAATGAGATCAAGCTGTCCCCTCTGGTGAAGTGCAGCCACCTTACACACCTGGAGCCTGGAGGAGCAGAGCGGTGAAGGGGCCCAGGCCCGGCAGGTATAAGGCCTTTACAAGGCCCCTAATGAGGGCCTGCTGGCTAGGGAAGGTGGGGGCAGACATGCTGCTCTGGTCTGGTTCCCGTGCTGCTGGAGTTGTGCCTACTGTATAAGTAATACTGTAAGTGCTACTGTAACGGTTATTGCTGCAGCTGTTGGAATGGTAATTGTTGCCAGGTTTCACTGACAGTTTGGAGGCTTACCAAGTAATGAGGGTGAAAGACCAACGGAGAGGGGTAAGAATAGATTTCAGGGGAGGAAAGGTGAGGATGGAAATAGAGAAACAGGAGGTGGGATTAGGACAGAAAGAACAAGCAGGGTTGATTGATCATTGGAGAGGATTAGTTTGATTATTTAGGGTGGGGTAGTCTTGTTTGTATCAATAAGGCCAATGAAATTTAGAGTCACTGTTCAGCTGGTGAAGAACTGTGCTGATCACATTCTCACTGAATCCAAAGGTTAATTTTTTGTGAAGACACCCGGCTCAGCGGTCATTGACTAAAAACAGACCAGGACGTTCTGCTCTGCGGTGCATCCCGCAGCTGCCTCCGGTGGTGGGTTCACCTCATTGCCTGCCCCTGCCTCACTGGGTCAAAACCGTCCGTGGGGATTAAGCCCTTTAGGCTCTCGGATGATGCAGAGAGGTGCTGGGGTCCAAATGGAGCGTCCCCTCATGGGCACGTGTCCATAGCACCCGCTGGCATTGGTGCAGGGGCCCACTATGCCTGATACCGTGGATGACTAATGAAGTGCTATTTCAGGGCCCCGGTGTGACCTAACACACATACATAATCACACACACACACATGCTCTCCCAGCAGTAGTGTATGTGAGGTGGGTTGGGGGTGTTTCAGTGCAGTGTTCCGCATCATTTGGAGGTGCTTCAGTGCAGCAAGAACTGATGAGGTTCTAATGACTTTATATACAAAGGGCATCCACACTGGGCCACAGTCCATCATAACGTGTGTCGCTGTGCGGCACCACAGTAACTGTTCTATCTGATAGTTTTGTCATCTTTCATTTATCTTAAAAGCATACATGAAAGTACATAAAAGAAACTTTGCATTTAGCCAAAACAACAATCCAAACGTAGCTCTTTAAATCAATGACACCGGGCCCCTAACAGCTCTGTCAAACACCCTTTAAAAACCAAATCCCCAGTGGTGCACAGGAGCTGCAACAGGCAGAGTTACCTTTTACCACCTGAACAGTTTACTTAAATCATTATGTCCCTCTGTGAGCAGCAATTGTAAAGGCTGGCATGGTATGTAGAGCATGTGTACATGAAAGAGTCACTGTCCCTCTCTGAGTAACACTTTCTCGTATCTGGTTTGGATCTTTTACCGGCGTACGCTATCGTTATGGTCATTATCAGGGAATCCTTCATGTCCTCTTAAACGAGGCCAAACCGAGCACCTTTATAGTGCTAAGTATTCCCTACCTGGCGTTTGGGAGGTGTCAGTGCACTAGTATGTTTTACGACACCATTAGCCATGTGAGCTAGGGAGTGCGTAAGCAGGGCCAAGGCAATTAGCATGCCAAGTGGCCCTTTATGATCGGTGTAAAGGAGCTGGATCAAACCCCCAGTACAAAAATAAGCATGAATTCCAATTTAGCGCCTAATGAGCAGTGGGGAGTCGGGTTAATATTTTTAGACAACATTTATGTTGGGGATGAAACCTCATCGGACATACGGGGGTCAAAGGCAGGGTAGTTAAAGGTTGAAACGTTGCCAGATGCCATCACTTACATCTACCAGAGGTCTCTCTCTCCTCCGCTTTGTCCTTTCCCACTTTTGTGACAAATTTAAACATTTTACTGCAAGTGGCCAATTAGTCACTATTCAGTATGTGTCGTGCCACAGCAGTTAATAGGCAAAACTTTCCTTACTTTGTAATTTTTTTTGTTCACTGATTTATGTCACCTTGACATGCCTTTTCTTTCCCCGCAATAGACGAGAGTGCTGAATCCTCCGATCTGCAGATGTGTGAACTATACACAATAGTGTTTCCCTGGAAACATTTAATAACCCTTATGCTCCATTAGGCGTCACATGAGATGAAACCCGCTGAGTTTTGTGCTCTGGAGAGGACTGGAAAACAGAATAACATAGTATCATTAAAATGTTGCTCCCTAGCCTTCCTTGACTTTATTTACTCGCCTATTTTCCTTTTTTTTCACTCACTGTCACCCACCTTGGTTTCGCCTTGTCTGTCTGCCCACACTGGCATCATCAAAACACAGTCAAAGGTTCAATGTGAGAGGGAGAGAGAGAATGAGAGACAGTGAGAGAGAAAGAGAGGAGCAGGTCCCGGGATGCTTTGTGGGTAACACCGTTAAACGAAGCACGGTACACGGCGCCCCTTCAGCAGAGCACACTTCAAAGCCTGTTTTGCACTTGTACTGTCAACATTTGGGAGAGGAGAGGAGAGGAGCGAGGGTGGAGCAGCCTTTGAGCAGCGCTGGGTCTTTACCCACTGCCTCTCCTGTCTATGTTCGCTTTAAGCTCCCCACTCGCTCTACCAAATTGCTTATGTGCTCGCCGCATTACCACACTTTTTTACTTTCACCCAATTCCGGTTTCTTTTATTTTGCTAACGTCCCACTTTCTCCTCGTCTACTCTGCCTTTTCTTCTCTTTTTGACTTTAACTAGCTCTTGTTGTCTGCATGGGTTTGGTGCCTGCGTGTGCTTTTGTGTGTGTGTTATTAGGTGAGGTGAGCGGGGGAGCCAAGGGTATAGCATCAGGCAGGCCTGTCACCTGTAAGGTGGAATTGAACCTGTGAGGCATGAGCCCCATTTCTCTTGGCTGGCAGCTCTTCACAGAGAAAACTCCTGTTTGATTGAGATATTGTTGTTTTTTTTTGTTGTCTTTTTTCCCTGCATCCTTTGTTTTTGTCGATCCCCTTCGCTACTCTTCATGAGAAACAAAACCCTACTTTCTACTGACATGCAAACTTTTCTTTGTTTTTTCTGCACTCACAAATAGTTTTGTTTGGACAGGAATGTCAGCGCTCAGAATTAAATTGCCGTGTTCCTTTTTTGCTGTTGTAGGCGTTTGGCCGTGTAATGGGACCACTAACAGCCAGTGATCCCGCTCAGTACCTGTCCTACTTTTGGATCCATGGTAGCTTGCAGCAAACGATGAGTGAGAATGAGTTGCATATGGAGAAACATTTTGATAAATGAATAGTTCATACATTTTCCATAACCGCTTACCCTATCAGGGGGTTGTGGGGGGGATGGAGCCTATCCCAGCTGACACTGGGCAAGATGCAGGGTACACCCTGGACAGGTTACCAGACCATCACATGACTGGCACATAGAGACAGACAACCATTCACGCTCACATTCACACCAGTTACCTAGCCTGCATGTCTTTGGACTGTGGGAGGAAACCGGAGTACCCACGCAAACACAGGGAGAACATGCAAACTCCGCACAGAAGGGCACCTCCACCCCCGGGATTGAACCCCCCACCCCAGGTTTTAAATAAGAACCCTCTTGCTGTGAGGCAACAATGCTAACCACTGCATTACCGTGCCGCCCTAAATGAATAGATGAATGATTTAATTCACTCATGAGTGAAAGGTACTGGCCCTGACACACCAAGCCGGTGGTCAACCATCAATCAATGTTGGGTCATCGGCGAGGGTCTGTTGCCCTAGTTTTTGTGGTCTTTCCCACACGTTGGCACTAGTAATTTTGGGTCAGCCGTTGACGGCTGTTTTTCGGGCAATCCAGTCCATTGAATCCATGTTGGAGCCGACAAAGCCCGTTGGTGAGTGAAATCACTCTGATTGGCAGTTCAACTGTGTTCAGTGCACGAAAAAGAAGCAGATATAAGAAAAGCGAGCAAATGTAATATACTTTGCTCTGTTATGCTGTTAACCCGTTGACTTGCTAACTAGCATCTTGAATCGGTCATGTCGGTCATCCACTTTCCCTGTTGAGTACAGAGTACTGCCTCCTACTGGTATGGAGAGTTACATCCTCTCTCACAGGCGCAGAACATTGTGCTAGTTGGCCGTTGGCTGTAGTCTTTGCAGTGTGTTCAAGCGCAACTTTTTGGCCGAGACACAGGTGACGTGAGGCGACCTTAAACAGCACATCTGCATGTAGTGTAGTAACATGGACATAATGTCTGTTAATATCAAATAACTGCAAGCAAATTCACAAAAAAAAAAAAAAAATCAAATCACCATGAATGCACCGATGTCATTGATTGTAGTGAATGTTGGCACTCTGCCAGGACTGTCATGGTCCTCTAACCAAACTGCCACTGCATTCACACAGACACACACAGATGGGGCCATATAAACCCCTCTCTGTCCCCTGGGTTTTTGCTCCGTTGTCTGCTTTAGTTGGCAGGGCTATAAAAGGATCCACACCCACATGAGAACAGTATCTGTCATCACCCGAGTGTCCACAGATCTCCCTCTGTCTCACCCAGTCTCTTCTTCACTCTCATTGTTTTCTCTCCTGTTTCCTTTGTTGGTTTGTCCCGCTCTCTGCCCTGCCTCCCTACATCTTTCCATCTATTTCTGTCCCGTCTCTATTTCGTTTCCCATCATTCCTTTTCTCCCTTGTTTTCTCCACCTGGATTATTCCCTCGTCGCCTTTCAGGCTACCTCATAGTCTCTCTTTCCCTCTCGCTGTATTCAACTAACCGCTTTTATTTGTACAGCTGTTTAGTAGGATGTTAGTTTGCCTTGTGGACAGTGAGGAGTATCCAGATCTGTATCAGTGCAGTCTGGCTGCCTAGTGAGGCGTAGAGAGCAACACATGCTGGCCTAACCACTCTGTAAGCACCTTAACGAGACATTGGTGACCACCACTGTGAGACAGAGGAGCAGAAATACCCCACTGTATGTGTGTGTCTGTGTGTACAGTGTGTGGATTTGTATGAGAATTTAATGATACAGGAGTAGCAGGGTGTTGTGTGTCTGCGTGATGTGGGAGACGCAGGTGTGTGTGCTCTCTTTGCTGATATGTGTATACATGTGTCTTCATTGGTGAGACACACACACACATGCGTCTCTTTGCATCTCAGATTTATTGCAGGCAGAGGATACTGGAAGGCGTCATTGAAGCGACAGTGGGAACCAGTAGAAGATGGATGATAAAGGCTCGTTCCCAGCCAGTGCTGAGAGACGCCGCTGTTCCCGTCCACAGCAGACAGACCCACCATGAGACAGAACAGAGAAACCATATTGACGTCAGTTTGTTGTCTGCCTGGAGAATCAGAGAGGGTGTCAGTCAGTCAGACAGGCAGAGTAGCCTACAGTACATCAGCCTAGGAAGGATCCCACAGACGATACTGGCTCTTTGGTGCTGTGACTGTTAAGTTGTGGGTTTTTTTCCATTAGTATTCTGATTCAGTGGCTAGTGCTTGTCAGTGTCTTGAATCTGTCTAGGCTAGCGACTGTATTTGTGTGTGCGTGCACACACATCTGAAAGTGAGAGACTGCCAGAGTGACAGTCTCTGGTTGTTGACGCTCAGCCACTGTGATGCTGTTGCGTCTGAGTGTCCATCACTTAAGAGCAGCCTCTTTCTAAGCTCTGCTCACCGTCTTTGCAAAGCATCACATGAAGTGGGAATCAGTTCCCTGTGGGAGAAATAGGTGACACTCCCTCAGTGATAAAGCAGATCATTAGGGTTGGGCAGTGTCTACCGAATTGCACATGAGGATGCCCATTACGAAACATTGCAGTGGAGGTTGATATGGTTTTGTGTGTGTGTTTGTGTGTGTATTGAGGGGTGGGGTGGGGGGGGGCTCTAACGGGCTAAAGGTAATATAATTGTACGTTACTTTATTTTATACTTTTTATAGTTTATATTTGCACCTCCATAACAACACGACTGAGTGGTAAATAGTGTGATTGAATAACCTGATTTTCCTTCAGTAAATCAGGTGCAAGGAGCTTTTATAATAATTACAATAAACCCATTCTTCATTTTTTGCACTCTCTGACTGACACTTCTTGTAATAAATATTCATCAGTTCTAAGGCGCTAAATGTTGGTACTTCGGTTCTCCACCTTCAGTTGCACCTTCAATTGCTGATAAATCTGAATTGTTACTTTTTAAGCAGGCAATGAATGCCATTAGCGCTATTGCAAACCCACCCGCTGTTGGTGTGGATTTTTAAATCACGACGTTGGGCTCAGTGGTTGATGACTGTCAGTTATCGGCCAAACATTACAGAGCATTTACTGAAGTGATTGTCATGTGCCACTAAATTGTTAATAATGATACAAAAGTAATCATGAGATATTTAATGGCTTGGCTATTAATTTAACCAATACATTACATGTATTACATAATATGAAATTGTAGGATTAAAGGGATAGTTTTGGGAAACAAAAATCAATGGGAGCTAAATGCTTGATTATTTTTTTTGGTATGGTGACAGCAGGTCAACAAGACTCCAGACGGTCACTGCTTCTGATCATGAAATGGTCCAGAGTATAACCCTTACATAACCAGAACTTGCTGTTTTTACACTAGGTGGATTTTGTAATGTGTGGGCAGTGCAAGGCCAGCTGTTGTCAGTCCTTATACTGAGCTAACCAGCTGTTGGCTCTCACTTCATATCTAGTTGACACCTATGAGAGCGGTATTATTCTTCTCATCCAAATCTCTGCATGAAAGCAAAAAAGTGTATTTCCCAAAAAGTCTAACTGTTTAAGTTAAGCCTGGGGTCAAAGAGTGTAGACATGTAGCAAATCTGCTTATACTTGCATGACTGTCACAACATGCATAAGAGAACAACTAACATGAACATGAGGCTTTATAGAAAGTCAAATTCTGCTTTTTAAAAAGCTGCATAGCTCAACAGGTAGAGCATGGCATCATTGGTGGTGGGTTTCCTTGTTATTCAGGGTGTTAAAAAATATGCACACTGTGATGCTTTGAACTAAAATATCCATCAAATACCTTGTGTCACACTTTGTGATCAAACTATGTCAGTGTCAGCGTGTTTCCTTCTGCCATAAATATCTGAACAGTGTTTTTAAGGAAACTGGAAATTCAGGACGTTGCTCTGTTCCTTTTTCTGTCTGTAGCTGAATCAGATTAAATCATCCAAAGTAGTTAAAGTTGATGCTGTTCTGCTCCACCTGTGTGCAAGGAGACATGAGCCCCATCAGGTCAAGTCTTCTATAGTTTTTATTTATTGTTTAAAAGAAGAAGGAACGCTCCACATAGATAGACAGACTGCTCTCTGATGCTGCAGTTGAGCCAGCCTGAGTTAAGAGAGAGAGAGAGAGAGAGAGAGAGAGAGAGAGAGAGGTAGAAGAGATCGCACGTTGCTGTTTTTTCTTGGGTTTTGTACTATGAATGATGCAAACACAGTGAAAATCTCTAGTGTTCTTGTTTTCTCTCTGGCCCTCAGACAGTATACATTTTCTAATGAACATTTGGATTTTTATCAGAGAGGTCAGTCTGTCTTACTTTTTAAGTTGATACTTGATACTTGACTGATTGATATTGCAACAGTATTATAGGGTTGACTATTGGTGCTTTCACAAAATATTTACACAGCAGTATTTTTAGTAAGTAATGTGGATATAATGACTAAGTGGGTAAAGGAAATTAATACAGCAGCTAGAACATTCAGGTACATGGCTCTGCAATAAGGGTTGCTCGACACCTGGGGCAAGGAAAATGCCACATTGGGCTAGCAATTCTAGCGACTCAAGTAGCTAAGAAGTGAGCCATCTTGCTTCCTTCTCATCTCTGTTGAGAGTTGCACATGCTCAGTACTGATTGGGCAAATGGGAAAATGGCGGCAGGTAAAGACAAAGTTTATGAGCTGAAGTGCAAGAGAGCATTTCTGTTATCCTGTAAACAGAAGCTTAGTTGATTGGCATCAGAGGATGTGGGTTAAACTCCAACTATGTGTTGCGCAGTTTGCACCCTGAGAGCAAGGCGCAAGAGGTTGTTTTTCCCTGACAACTTTAGTCTTTGTTGTCATTTGATAACCACTAATAAGTAAAACAGTTTGTATAGGGGGAGATAAAAATTGACTTTGGGCAGGTAGATTTCTGACCCAATTTCCCAAAAAAACCATTAACATTTTGCCTTAAGGTAAGTTTAGAAAATTACATCACCTTACTGTAATGCAGCCTTTAAAACCAGGAACAGACGACACTTACGATATAACGATATCTGAATTCTAAGATGATATCTAGTCTCATATCACGATATTGATAAATCGCCCAGCCCTAGTTACAGTGCGTTCTCTCTGTCTTCTGTCTCCTTCCCATCTCTCTGCCCTTTCTCTCCCCACCATCTTGCCATGCTGAGATGACTCTGTTGTCTCTCCAAGCTTTCCCATGAGGCCTTGCCCTGTTCTCTGTTTGTTTGTGTGATCCCTTCCCTTAGGCCACTGTCCCACATCTGTGGAAGTATGTGTGTACGTGTATATTTGTGTGCGTCTGTGTGCGAGCATGAGTGTATTTGGAGCTTTGAACAGTGTACATGGATTGTGTTTGTATGTGTGTGTGTGTGTGTGTGTGTGTGTAGATGTGTGCATGTGAGTGTCTTCATGTGCATCTCTGTGTGTACGTGTGTGTGTGTATGTGTGTGTTGTAATCAGTGTGTAATCCCTTCCCTGCGGCCACTGTTCCACACAGCTGGACTCAGAGAGCCTCTGGAGGGTTTCTGTGCTATTCAAGCATCCTTTGCTCTTTCCACCTGACCGGGTGGTGTGTGTGTGTGTGTGTGTGCGCGTGTGTGTGTGCGCATGCATGCCTGTGTGTGTGTGTTTCTGTGTGTTTTAACAGGTGCAGTACCGAGAGCTGAAACTGGATCCCAATCCCAGTCCAAATAAAAGGAAGAAAAACAACCCCGGGTAGATGACTGTGTCCGCCCACCAACTCTTCTCTTCTCCATTTTTCTTCTCGTGCTCTATTACTGGACACTGAGGAGCAGAGGAAGACGGCTCCGGACCCACTCGCCTCAGTTATCCTTCCTTTTTTTTTATTTCCTATTTTCTTCTCTTAAACTGTTTTTTCTGTCTTTAATTGCTCATGACGTACAGTACAGTTTCCTGAGGTGTAATTTTTGTATTAAAAAAAAAAAAAAAGGACGAGTACAAGAAATATTCTTATTACCATTATGCTTTTGATTGATTTTAAATGCGAGTGGGAAGGATGGATGGAATGACCTTTTTCTGCCGTGTGAGCCGCTCTCCTCCTTTTCTTCTCTCCATCACTCTGACAGCTCCGAGGACTCTGTCCATCTGCTTGCCACAAGTGTCACACAATGAGTAAAACGAGTTTCAGCATTTATACACACACCGTCCCATAAAGACATTTTCAGTGTGTCCGTATTTATGAGAATACAAGCCTTATACTATCATTCTGCATTATCACACTGCAATAGACTTTTAAGGTTTTTTTTTTTTTTTAGCTCAAATTGTAGTTATTAAATGATTTTGGTAATATGTTCATATTTTCTAATTGTTTTTGTACTGAAGTATCTTTTGTTTTGTTCCTCTCTTGGATGTGGTAATGATGTTATGTTCCCTGGCAGTAATTTGGATTGTTTCCACTTAACTCAGCCAGCCAAGTTGATTAGCAATTATGGTAGTAGCCTCCAGATACTATGTCCTTCTACACAAACACAAACCTGGACCAACAGGCTGAGGGCTTGTGGTGGTATCTGTGCTTTAATACAATGGCCAAATTTGCTTTTTTTAAAAAAAGATATTAATCCAGAACATAAAAAAAAAATCAAACCACAGTGGGCAGTGGTATTAGTTTAAAGTACAGTGAGTCTGTTCCTCTTAAAATAGATTGCGATTACATAATTGTCATTAAAAAAAATACCCAGAGGGAAAAAAAGAACAACACTAGAGTTGGCGGCAAACCTGCTCACTTCTAAATGTCCAGATAATTTAGCTGTAGCCTCGTTTAACCCCTTAAAAACATGTCAAAGTCCACTGTCAGTCAATCAGTGAGACTCCTTCTCCATCTGTCAGGAGCAGCAGACTGGGCCTTCTGCCGTCTTGGTGTTAATATAGATGTCACCCAGTCTATGCAGAGTGTCGCCAGGCAGGCAGGCCTTTAGGCAGCCACAGCCCCTAATCTTGTTTGAAAGGCTGGTCTCCTTTCCTCTCATCTCCCCGTGCGTTTGCCTCGGCGGCCACACAAGACAGCATCCGCACACTCACACACACAAGCATGCATGCAGACACCAAAATAAAAAAATAAAAAAAAGAAAGAAAGAAAACCATCCTCTCACGTGAATACACTGCTTCTTTAAGAGATCTCGCGTACACATACTGTACCTACTTGCTCACAGATGAAAGCATAACATCCCATTTGAGCAGGCACATTCTACTCCCTCTCAGGCACACACACACACACACACTCACACAAACATGCTCTCTGTGATGCTGTGCCCCAGGCTGGCCGCCCTCTCCATCTGCCCCACCTCCTGTGCCCACAGCTCAACTTTGATCTGTCTTTCCAGAGACAGAGGCTTGTGTATGTGAACTGTGCATGTAAGAGTGTTTGCGTATACACGTTTATGCAATCAAAGACACGTTGCTTTTCTCAGCGTCGGTGTGTGTTACAATTGTATCTCCCCTCCAGCTGTAGACTGATGCGTTAGATTCAGTCGATGTGTGTGTCAGCATGCAAAAGTGTGTGTGTGTGTGTGTGGTGCAGCACAAGTGCCAGCTGTTATTTGGTGTGGAGTTTGCTGGTGTAGAGGGCCGTCAGCTAGATGAGCAGCAAGTCGCTGTGTGACAAGGCAAGGCTCTGAGGGGACTTCGGCCTGAGATGTCAGGGATGGAGGGATGTGTGTATGTGTGTGTGTGTTTTATGCTATTTCAGATCCCTCTTCCCATCATGCTTCTCTGCGTTTGCTCTCTCTGCGGTTCCCTCATTCGTCAGTGAGCGGGGTTGCGACCCTGTCTGAAGGGACGGTCTCCTGGGCTTCTTGCTGAGCATCTGTTGAAAGATCACAGCTCAGGCTACATTTGAGGAGGTCTCCTCTCATCCTACTGATCCCTTCCTCCATCTCCCCCCCTCTTTCTCCATCTTTTTGTTCCCTTTCCCCTCTTTGTCTGTGTGTCCGTCTCTCTGTCTGTCTTTATCATTCTACACCTCCTCCCCACCACAACTACAGCTCTCCTCTGCCATTTTGTCATCCTCTCTGCCCTGCCTGTCTGCTTGCCATCGCCTGTACCCTCTCCCCCCCTCTGTCTTCACCCATCCATCTCCATGCTTAAATATCAACAGGCTTGGATCTGTCACTCCAGAGGGCCATTGATTTTGTTTTGTTGTTTTGAGGAATCCACTTGAAAGACAATAACAGACTGTCCCCTAAGAGCAGCGTCGCAGACTGATTATAGCCTCCTCAACAAACACACTCTGTGGCTCGTGAAGGATGGCTTTTTATAATGCCTGAAGGGACTGTTTGAATATCTGATATATATGTGTCTACTACTGTATGTAGTTATTTTACAGCAAATTGTGGTGACTATTGTGTGGTATTGCATCCAAATACCATTATTTTGTTATTTATTATTGGGTTTTGGCTCTGTTTGCAAGCAAACCAAAGTGTTTTTATTTTGTATGATGTAGAGAAAATAAATTATATAAAGGAATGTATCAGACAGACAGCTGTAAAGGGAAAAAAAGCACTTTTATTTGCACCAAGTTGCAATGAGACTATTTATTTTTTAAATAATACTGTACATAGCTAACTACTTAATTTATGTTTGTATTTTATACAGTATGCCTGTTGATGGTCTGGTGATGATGTTGTAAAGTAGGTGTATGCCTGCATCATTTTATAAGATCCATCTTTTTTCCGCCTGCAACGTTGCCTGCCTGTGACAAAATCTTCATGTGCCCAGTTCTGACCAATGACATTTTGGGACAGGAATAAAGAGCTGAGACATGGGTTGGTCAGGAGGGGGTGAGAGAAAATATGATGTATATTTACGGTTTGAGGACTGAAATGCATCTGATGTATGTTGCTTATTTTGAAAGAAAAGAGAAGAAAACAAACACAAGATTAAATATTTTTTATCATCTTCAAAGTGTCTGGATTATTGCGAAATTTGTTTTCCACTTCAGCACCAAGACTGGAAGCAGCAAGGGAAATAGACGGCTATTCATCTCAGTCTGAGATACCGAATACTTACACATTTCAGGTTCAGATCCCTCTTTCCTCACTTCTGTTGCTCTGTCGTCGACTCGACCCACTCCAACAAGCAGGGCTGAGCACCTTCAGGAAGTGCCTCATTCCTCACTGCTGTCTGTGTGGCTGAGACCCAAAGCGAACATCAGCACCCCAAGGATCTCAGACTAATTTGACTTCGGCCAGAACTGGTTCTATTCTTTCACTCTGGCCCCCACATGAAGCCACTTCATGTGTTAGAGTATGATTCATCCTTAAAGGGACAGTTCACCACAAAATTAAAAATACATGTTTTTCCTCTTACCTGTAATACTTTTTATCAGTTTAGATTGTTTTGGTGAGAGTTGTTGAGTGTTGGCAATACATTACTGATAGACTTTTCATCAGGCTTAGTCATTATGTTGGGTTTTTGGCAGCTTCTTCTTCAGCTTAAGCTTTAAATCAACTAAAGATACACATATTAAAGGGACAGTTCACCCCCAAATCAAAACTACATATTTTTCCTCTTACCTGTGGTGCTTTTTATCAGTTTAGATTGTTGCGGTGTGAGTCGCTGTGTGTTGGAGATACCGACTGTAGAGATGTCTGTCTCCTTTTAAATATAATGCAACTAGATGGCACTCTGCTTGTAGTGCTCAAGGTGCCCAAAAAACTTTTTACTCTTTCCATTTCTCAAAATAATCCACAGATCTTGTTGTGAGCAGTTTCATGTAGAAGTATTTTCTTTCTACTGAACTACACCTGCCAACTGTATCAATATGCAGCAGGAAGTGTGCATCTACTCATGGACAAGAGGCTCATGCTTGTAACAGTGCAAGATGGAAACACTAATGGCGTCCTCCTCAGTTGAGTTATAGCTTGAGCTAGCAGTAGATGCACGCTTCCTTCTGTGCGGTAATACACTTGGTATTTGCGTACATATTTGAGTACTCTGCTGATTAAATGTTATCAAAATGTCTGAACACCTCGGCATGACGTTGTTTTCATTTATTTTGTTATAAATAACAGTTTATGTGAAACAAACTTTTATATTCAAACAAAGTGGCAGTAGAAAACTAGAACTTGAGGTAGACACAGTCTATACAGAAAAGTGTGTTGCCATAAAAACATGCAACTTCAAAATAAATACATATTTTTCAGGAAAATATTTACATTTGAGGAATATAAAACAAGTTGGTGAAATAAATCCAAACTATGTCGTAGTTATAATCAAAGTATAGAACTGTTTATCTATAGAAATGAACATAAAACTTCAAAAACACATGCTTACCCAATTTACCTGAATGGAAAGACGGGAGAAGGCTCATTATTTTGCAGGCGTACATACACAGAAGGCCAGAAGGTGTTTGCTGCCTGTGTAGACATTTTAAACTGTCATAAACTGCCAATAATAAACTATTGTATATAACTGAGTAAGATGCCCTTTTGTGAGCATGTCAATCACAGGTTGCACATTCAAGTTTCAAGCTTTTCCGGTGTGTTGTCTATTGATCCCATGTCACAGGTCAGCCACGAGCGCTTCCCCCCGACACTTAAGATCCTCCAGTATCTTTAGTAGGAACAGTGTATTCTCCCCTGTGCACAGTTTCACTGTCCGAGACACCTGCCCTAGGTAACTCCCTCGGCCGAGCTCCAGCAGTGTCTCTGCGTCCTCCACCAGCCTCACTGCCCGCTGGTCTGTCCAGCCCAAAATCACTTTTTGGTGGGAATGTGTCTCCAGGGCCCTGACCAGCGTGTGGCCCAGGCTGTGGGACTTGTCGCTGGGCTGCTTGTGGCTGGGCAGGCCCCTTTCTTGCTGGTAGGAGAAAATGAGGTGGGCCAGCAAAGTGGATCCGACCTCCAGGAGGGGCAGGTTCAAGACCTCAGTTGAGTCATTTCTCAGGGCTGAGTCTCCGACGTGCGCACTGTGAAGGAGCTCCTCCCTCTGACTTGTTGCAGAGACCAGATCTAGCGCAGTCTGCCCGTTTCCATTAGTCGGCTGCAGGAGAACTGAGCCTGGAGGGGGCAGAGGTATACAGGATCAGATCACACAACCTTTACTAACTCAGAACTTAAGGCCACTACATGCTACTTCCACAATGACGTGCAATGCTGCAGCAGGAGGAAACAACCTGCAACAAGCATGACTGCAACTATTTGCCTTTAAATAGTTTTGATACTTTTAACCAGGAAGTTTTTTTTTAAACCGTGCTACAAACCAAAACTAGAACTCAAGTTTGTTCTAATAGCACCAAACACTTTTTCAACATTGTACAATGACATGGGGCGTCGGTAGCGTAGTGGATAGTGCTGGCACCCCATGTACAGAGGCATCGCCTCGCTGCAGCGGCCATGGGTTCGAATCCGGCTCGCGGCCCTTTGCTGCATGTCAGTCCCCACTCTCTCTCTGTCTCCCCATTTCACTCTGTCCTGTCAATAAAGGCAAAAAGCCCATAAAAATAATCTTAAAAAAATAAATAAATAAATTGTACAATGACAGAAAGTGTTTTTAAGAGGATCTTGTCAATGCCCCGATTGAAGTAAGACAACTCTCCACATGAGAGCACAAGGACGAGAGCGCATCATGTATTCAGTTGTTGGAGTGCTCGACACAAATACATGCATGCGACAGCCTTCACACACACACCATGACAAAACAGAAAATCTAAACGCAAACACTAGTTAAACATGAATACTCTTTGAACCCCCCCCAAGTATTCTTCCTTCACTAAAGCTCACCTTTAAGAGGTCTCCCAGATCAAAAGCAATGAAGGATGTGCTGAATGGCAACACCTGAAAGTACTTGTTAGGGAAAAAAACTACAAATGAACTGTAAATGTGGCTTAAAATTAGATTCTAGATGTAATTTTGGGAAGCTGCGATATGGTAGTATTTGATTTTAAAGGTCCAGTGTGGAGGATTTAGGGGGGTACATTGGCAGAGATGGAATAAAATATAATGTATGTTTTCTTTAGTGTATAATTGCCTGAAAATAAGAAATGTTTTGTTTAAATGACATTAGAAAGAGCCATTTATATCCACATAAGGAGTGAGTCCTTGTCTACAGATATCACCTTGTTCACTGTCATGTTCTACAGTAGCCCAGTACCGACAAACCCAACAGTGGCTTTAGATAGAGCCATGTGTTTTTGTGTTGGCCCCTGTACAGTAGTTAGCAGCCACTCTGCTGCAAGAAAACACTGATCTTGTACATGAAACAGCTTTATTCTGTGTTTTTACTGGTTTAATTTACCAGGTCCATTTGTTTTGGACAGAAAATGACCTCTGAGGATGATTCGGCTCCCAGTAAAAAACCCCTAAATGTCTGGATCTTAAGTTATCAGAGGAAAAAAGGTGAGAACACATTTACAGTAGCAGGTGCTAGGCTAATGGCCCATCTCTGACATGCCAGACAATGTCAGAGAACACTGATTTGAATCTGCTTTATTCATTGTTTCTACTGGTTTTAATAACACTGTCGGTTTGTTTCAGAGAGGAGGACACCTATATGGGTAATTTGGCTACTAGTAAAAAAAACACGGAATGCTGAAGGAACTCTAACTGGGAGAAGTTTCAGCTGGTTGCAATCTGCAATCCCCACAACTGGATGCCACTAAATCCCCCTAAATCTTACGCATCAGACCTGTAAATGTTTGATTTCAAAATGTCAGAGAGCAGGAGGTTAATATGTCAATGTAAACAGCTGGCTGAGGCGACAGCGATAACATCATGGCATACAGCTGAGCCACTGTAGGCTGCAGCATTATTATCAAATAAGGCGGAAGAGACATTGCATGGGTCAATGACAGGACGCAGCAACAGATATAAATAGTGCATACAAAATGCATGTGCTATACAGTGTGCACACACTAAAAACTCGCACTCTCAGTGAAGTGAGGAGTTAAAGTGAACAGCTGTTTTCCCACTGGGCCTCAGTGCCAGCCAGAGCTTTTAGCTCACTTCAGCACTAACTTCAGCTGACACTTTGTCTTAACTGTGTGACTGGCGGGTCACTTTGTGTTTGTGTAAAAGGCGCAAAGGGTTGGTGACCTGATGGAGGCTCCGCTTTCCTGTTGGTGGATAGCGAGCTCATCGCTATCATCAGAAACACTAATGCAGAGAGCTACTGGGGGGTTGACAAACTCGCAACAGACCTCGACTGTGACATCAGAAAATTGCTCTGCTAAAAGATCCTTAAAGAGATGTGAAAAGGAGATTTTTGAGCATGATTTATAACACCAAAGTTGCATTAATGAAAAATCATTTGTTACTGCGCTACAAATACTGCGTCTCATCCTGCACTTTCAATGAAGTTCTCCATTATAATTTAAGTGAAAAAGGGAAATGAGGCACATCAGTGTTAAAAATCATACAATACAAATACCCATACATTCAAAGCCTCTCCAATAACCTTGACTGCACCCCTTCAAAGCTGCACTGCATTCAAACCAAACAAGACAGTCATAGTTGAATGTAACACTTTTTTCCCCCTCCTACAAAGCCAGGAAAGTTATAACAGTGACATTTACCGTCTACTCTCCACTCTTCTGCTTTGTCTGTTCAGACTGAAAGCCATTTTCCAGTGTCAGACAGCCCGTGCGCACTTAGCCTACACAGAGCGGGTCGAGTCAAGTGTGAGCCCTTTGTTTGCTTTGAGATAGACCCATTTCTATGGCAAACTGCTCTTGATGGCACTTGACTGTTCAACCTCGGCAATGCTGCTGCCACTTGCGAGTTTACGGCTCTGTGGAGGCTCGGGTGTGACACACACAGACGGCTGCTTGATACCACTGCTGCCAGTTGTTTGTGTGTGACAGACATTGTGGGGCTGCAGAATTATGTTTTAAAGAAGGGACAATCATGTGTGTGTGTGGTGAATTGTGACATAAACGACACTTACTAAGCCTCCCAAATGCCATTTTGACAAAAAGACAGCCTTGTTTTAAATGACACCTGAAAAAAGAAAAAAAAAAGTTACAAATGGAACAATATGAATTCTGAAATTGCTCTCCATCTCTCTGTCTGCCACTGAACTAACACTGTGTGCAGCAGTTATGAGATAATCGGTGAGAGCTCACGTAGCTGTTAGCGCGGAAGGTCAGCGCTCATCTACCTTTTAGTGCTTCAAGCCTGAGTGGCAAAAACTCAATCTGCATAAATTGTGGCATTAATCTACATAAACTTTTACATAAGCGGGGAAATTTCAAATGCAGGGGTCAGGCATCGGGGGCAGCAGTCAAGGACGTAAGAGCACAGATTTGATCAAAGTGGCCACGAGAGAAAGGCAGAGGGGAGGGAGACAGAGACGGAGCGACGTGGTGTGTGTGTGTGTGTGAGAGAGTGAGGTTGTTCACAGCAGGTCATAATCACCAGGTTTCTATAACAAGCTGTCCTCGCTATTACGCTCATGCAGTAGGAGTGGCTGTGAAGCCAACCATAGAGTGACACATAGCAGAGAGATTCAGGTCCACCAGAATGAAGATTTTGTTTTCCAAACCACTACTATAGGAAACAGGCAGACACAAGAACATGCATCATCATGTCTGCTGGAAAATGGATCCATCTTTGTCCCTTTCCAGATGAGCTCTTAAAGAGACTGAGACCTCCCTACAATATATCATGTTCTGTTCCGTCCTTTGAAAGGACCAGCCTTGGACTGAGCTCTTCAAGGGGCCTTGAAGCCCGGGTCACGAACCCAAGCACACTGTGGAGTGTTTTTAAAGGAAAAGTGGAGGACAAGGTTTACTTCTCCTTACTTATTCCTTCTTAATGCTTCTCCTCTGCCAGTGTTGAAGCAGTACTTTTTTTCAGCTGTCTCAGTACGGGAACATTTAAACTGCCATGGAATATAGAGAACACACAAATGAACAAGGGACAAATTCAAGTAAAATTAGGGCCAACTACTTCGAAGCATCAATCACTGTCATGGTATTTGACACCTAGATCATTATCCAAGTGCTTCGATTTTTTTTTCACCACTTAAATGATGGAGGAAATTGAAAGGAGGTGACAACTGTCCGATACGAATGACACCAGTGTTCTCAGCACACTTAGTGACCCCCACTTCAAGGAAAAGGAACAGGTGAGACAAATTGCGGACAGTATTCCACAGCTGCCAACTGAAGTGAAGCACTTGTTATGCATCTAAGAGGCCAGACCTGTGGCATTCTCAGTTAGTAATAACTTTCAGAAACATTGCTTGCAATAGTCCACCTTCCACCTTCTCTTCCCTTCATCTATCACTCTTTCTCTCACACACAAACGCAGCCGCGCAAAGTCCTACTAAAGTCGGCAAGGGTTTGGGTGATTGTTTAGTGTATATGAATATGATTGACTACTATTACCCCTCACCCATCCCCAGCTTCTGTAGTGTCCCTTAAAAGCTTCAAATATTTGCAGGTAGCTCTCACTGAAAGCCCCTAAAATGGTATTCAGCAGGAAAGGCATAAGTAAAATACTCAAATATGTGCATGGATCACATGCATAATATCGAGTGTATGTGCATGAATTAAATCTGAAATGACTTTATGTCAGTCACTCTTGAAATGCATGAATTCCATACATCAGTAAGATGAAACTGCAGTACGTTCTCCTCTCATGGGAAAATAGCTTGTTGCACCAGCAAAGATATGAAAATGAATTTAACTTAATAATAAACTAAATAGAGATAATTGAAGGACAAAGCACCAGACAAAGTAATTAAGAACTCACACTACAAGTTACATTCCCAATTACAATGTATTGTCAAACTGTAGAAATCTTGTTGCACTAGTTTTTTTAAATGCACAGTGATCCAGTCACCCAGGCTTTGCTTTTACTTTCCGATCCATCCTACAACTGTCTCTTCCACTCTCTCTGGCATCTCTCAACCACAGCTCTGATCGCTCATACACAAGATGCACATCATCAGCACAAGAGAAAGAAGTGCAAGCTTGAGAAGCGCGGCTTCCCATAGTTCCCTGACGCCATCGTGTCAAACCGGGCTGACAGACAGGCTCCAACCAGAGGGATGACACTGGTGTGGGGAGGAGAGGGCCCCTCCAGCGCGGCCCTGGGCTCGGCTTGCCTGAAAGCCTGTACGGCTGCGTGTTTGATTGTAGATCTGTCTGCCTGAAAGCTAACTGTGCATGTCGGTGCGTGCTGTCTGCAGTTTGTCACATCTGCATATTTACCTGCTTGACTTTCTCCATTTTATTCCCATTAAGCATCAGTCTGTGCCTTTTGCTTTTCCAGGGTTGTACATTTATTTTACTCCCTTTCTATACTAATACGTTTCACCCTCTGGACAAGAGAATCACTTATAATCCATCCTGAGAAATAAAACACGTTCTTATGCTCCTCCACACAGCTCAACTGCACTTAATACAGACATCAACGGTCATAGCCAGTGCTAAATTACATATTTTTCCAACAGAAGACAAACAAATAGCATCACGTGCTGTTTATAATGTAATACACACACACTGTTATGAGACTAGAGGCTGGGGAATGGCTTTGGTGCAGGGACGGCGACTGAAGTGAATCCAGGTATTGGCGCTGGGTGTCAGATATGCTGCAGTGGAGATAAATACAGCACCTGGGGGATTACATGAGAGCACAGGGTAATTACACCATCCTTTATGCGTGTGTGTGTGTGTGTGTGTGTGTGTGTGTGTGTGTGTGTGTGTACACACGGATGTGAAAATGCCCCGCTAAGACCTCAGCTCTGAAGCTACAGCAGAGGGAGGAAATTCACATGCCGAGCAAAAGCCACTGCCTGATGCAGTCTGACTGCTGCACACACACACACACACACACACACTCACATACACACACATACATATACATACAGAGCGCAAAGCCCTTTGGCCTTTAGAGGGCAGGCGAAGACAAGAAATATAAAAGCGAGTGTGGAGGAGGGGAAAATTGGCGCAAAAAGAGGGAGGGAGGGAAGGAAAGAAAGATGCAGTGCTCCCTCCCCCCTATGTCTCTCTCTCCTTCTCCCTCTCTGTCTCTGGTCTGATGCTGTGACTGAGGCAGACAAGCTGGGAAGCAGGCAGCTCCACAGCATGGTAAACATCCTCTCTCTCTCTCTCTTTTTCTCTTTCTCCCCCTCGCTGCCTGAAAAAGAGAGGCAGGGTGAGTGTGTGTGAACTGCAGCCAGGGGCACGGCATCACATATCCACAGGGAGCTGCTAGCTAGCGACTAGAAACCACAGCAAAAACAACAAGGCCAACCAAGTGAAGCACCAAAGCAGCCAGCGGAGAGGCATCAGATGCAGGGAAAAAAGAAAGACCAGCCAGACATGTGAATATGCTAACATCCCCTGTCTGCTTTAGCAACAGTGTCTGAGCGCTCGGTGATATTTCTCTCCCCTTTTCTACCTTGATATTCAGAGTATAAAAAACAGGGATGGGGATGCCTCTGGAGGTTACATCAGATGAAGCGGCTGGGTCAATACCTTTTGTATAACAGCACAAGGGTATATATCGCCTCTGATGTATTCTCCTTTTCAATTCACCTTAACCGCCACTAATGACATTGTAGTCAGTGACTGTCTTCTCAGTAGCAGGTGAGCGTCATCTTAACAGGTTGCGTCTGATTGTCCCTGAGCTCCTCACCCAAACACAGCCTGGCCAGGCGCAGATTACAGTTGGATCACAGCCTTTCGTAGGAGGTGGGGCAGATAAGGATAGGATGTAGGATGTAAAAGCACGGACACCAACTGCTAGCTTTGTGTAATCCCTTGCCACTACAACACCTCCAGTGTCAGGGTCATAGGATATATTCTGATTTACTGGATGCTGATCACCAGTGGGCGATAAGCATCTTAAATAATCAGAGTGGAGCCCCAAATGAACTCTCAACCGGCCTCTTGAATCAGAAAAGGCTAATCACTGCCATCAGCTGTTAGCTCTAATAATATGTCATGCACTGAATCATCATGTGCAGGCAAATAAACAGTTTCCTGTGTTGCCATTAGCACGCACACAGCCTCATTTAGTTATTCAAACTATTCGGAAGTTAATTCAATACAAGTAGACTGAAATACTCCATGAACACAGAAGACAGGAGTGAGATGAAGACATCCAATAAACAAATACAGACTGATTTTAGAATTCATTGCACAGCTCTCATGAGCATAGTGATTTGGTACAAATTTAACCCATGGGTTCTTATTTTCATGGCAATGACTGGTCCAAGAAGTGCTATGACAACCTGGTATTTTCCTGTACTTAAAATGCTCTTCTTGTACCCAGTTTAACACACATTGTGCAAAGACGTGAGTTTTGTGCAAATATTCCGGTATAAGGTGAGGTGTTTGTTTAGTACCAAAACCAAAAGTTTACAGCCATACTAGTAGCTCTGTGAGGCTGTTCTTAAGCACATTGGCGCTTTGAATTAAATGCTAGTGCAAGTACACAGTGACGGCAGGTTCGGCAGCTGGATTTGGTCTAGTTGGATTCGGTCATTCATTTCGAGTCTCAGCTGAGTCGGGCAACCAGACGCAGACCGACTGATTTTGTGCTGCGTGCCAAATCTTGACCGATGCTGGGCCAAGTCATTTTTTATAACAGCAAAGTCATGGCAGTGTTGGCAGGCCAGTTTATTTTGCCCAGTTCTGGGGCATCATTCATCTCGAGTCTAAGCCGAGTCAGGCAACCGGAGGCGGACAGACTTGCTTCTTCCGGCGTACTGAATTTGGGCCAATACCGGGCCAGGTCATTTTTGATAAGGGCCAGGTGATGGCAGTGTCGGCATCTGGTATGGCGCCAATTTATTTGGACCGATTCTAGAACGTCATTCATCCCGAGTCTCTGCTGAGATGGGCAACTGGACCCTGCACAACTTATTTTTTCTTCTGGCCTGCCGAGTTTGGGCCATTTTTGGGCCAGGTCAATTTGGCTACCTGGGTACGCTGACATGCTGATGTTAAAGATGGTATAATGTACCATGTTCGCTGTGTTTGTTCAATGCATTCTTGCTCAAAGTGTGGCCAACAGGCCAATGGCAGCCCTCAGTCACATTATGTGTGCCCCCCGAACATGAAATGCATGCATTATGTTTTAAGTCCATTTCAATACTTTCACTTTCAATAACTTACATTTAATACACTACTAGGAGACTGCATCAAACGGAACCCCCTACAAGCATCTGTCAGGTTAGGTATGACGACTTGTAGAAGGCTAAGTGACACCAAGTTTTACATTCTGTCATCAATGCTAGTGCTGTTAGCTAAAGTTAGCGATTTTGGTGGTCAACTCGCAACTGCACCTTTCCTGTGCAGCCCTCAATCATATGCTTGCTCCCTAAATTGTCAATCATTAAAACCTGAAGCCCCCCTGGTTTAGAGTCTTAGCATGCTAACACTTGATAATTAGCCCTTAAGACAAAGTACGGATGAAAACATGAATAATACATATAGGAAATCACCAAGACATTCAGGGTTATCCTGGTTTTTCTGTCCCAAGAGACAGTATACACAGTAAACAGCAAAAACATCTTGAGCCAATCAGAAGTGCTCCCGTTCTGATTCCCTCCTCCCTTCCTCTGCCTCTCTCCTCATAAAGGTTAGTGAAGGCAACAGCCCTACTAAACTGTGATATGATGCCATAAGGCAGAATAAGTGAATACATTTTAGTTTAAAACTAACAGGACCCAGTCAAGAAACAAGTTATCTCTGGATAGTTGTGTAAACAGAATTATTGTGAGAAGTAGTTGATGCTGTTACATAACTGCCTAAACAACCTATTGCTTTACTCAGAGTTTTAGCAGCAGTAACTATGTTGTAACATTTGACTGCGCCTTTAAAACAGAGAAAATTCTCTGTATTATATAAAGCCTTTACATTTGACATTGTGATGGCAATGTTAAACTTGAGAATTCCAAACTCACTTAATATTCTTGTTGAACGAATAACTGCTCCCACCGTACGCACCATCCTTAGCGCTGCTCCAAACTCTTTAAAAGTACAACACTCTACAAATGCTGCAGGGTTTAGCTTCTTATTGAAAGAATGACTTCAGCAAACACACTCAACTGCTTTTGAATGACTTCATTTTCACTGTACTATGAGTTCAAACACCAGCCACTGTTGAACTTTCAACACTCATTGTCTTGCCTGTATTCTATATCAACATTGTATTTTTTCAATATACTTTTAAGGTACTTCCTAAGCCGTTGTTGAATGTTTTAACTTAAGGAAGGGGAAGGAAAAGAGTACTACCATTTTGCTCTTGCGGAGTGTATGAGAAGTTAAGTTCAGGGCCAGAGCACAGAGACAGGGAACAATTTTCACAGCCAACAACACAAAATCATCTCTGCTCTGTGACCGCGTTGTTTTTCTTTTCAATTGGCCAAAAAGCAGAGAAAGAAAAAGAAGTAAACCTTGAAAGTTAACTTCGTGGATGGAGGAGCGTGATTCACAAATTCACAACTCTCAATTATTTTTTGGTCTCTACAAATATGTATAGGACATTAAAGTCCAGCTAAACCTTGCAGGCAGAAAAGGACTACAAATAACATAAAGATTCCTAAAAAATCATGTTCCTTGGCCTCTGCCCTTTCCTTTTCATTGAAGCTAGCTCAATGTGGCCTTTGTGCTCGCCAAATGCTGCTGTTGATTAAAAAGGGGCAAGGTATGCGTGTTTTTGTACACGATAAAGGTGGCGCTGGGCAAAAGTAGCCTGCAAAAAACATTTGGTAACACATCGCAAAATCATCATCCACCTCCTTTGATCCTCCATGGCCCTCATTTGTATAACACATACACACACATAGGGCTCATTAGAAAAGGGGGTCTCTCCGTCCCCACGTTGAGAAATGACCGGGGAGACTGTTGGATAGAGCTCCAGACTTAATCCTGGCAGCCACCCCAAAACACAGAAAGAAAGGTTGGGGGAGAGAGGCAGGAAGAGATGAGAAAGAAGAAGAACCTAGTCAAAAATTCCCAGCGAGGGAAGTCCTTGAAATACAGCCTGGAGAAACCCGCAGTTGAAACATCAACACACCCCAGTGAAGCCGAGGGCTCCAAACACAGCCTCACCTCTAATAGTACGAGTGCTCGGCTCCTCGCTGTTGCCAGTTCAGGACCCACAGGGAAATAAGTGCCGAGCAGAATGAACTTTCTTTACCGTGTTGACAGTGAAGAGGCCCAAGTGTATCTAAAGTACTACCTGTGTATGTGTATGTGTGTATCTATGACAAAGATAGACAAACAGACAGAGACAAACCATGACTGACTACAGTGGTCCAAGGGGACTGTGCGTTTCCTGTGCCACTGAGCAAATGACATCTTTCTGCTCCACAAACACTCTTTCACATTAAGATCTGCAGGGACCGCAAGATGCCGTGCATTAACCGACCGTGTGCGTTTATGTATGTGTGTGTGTGTGTGTGTGTACCAGAGATGCACAAAAATCAAAAGAGAAAATGAGGAAGAGGCAGCCGTGTGGCAACCTCTCTTGCCTTCTCTGAACTTGACTCAACCCAAACGATTAGAAAAACAACAAAAACACTTTTACACATACCTGAACAATTCTTTCTGCTTCTATACTCTTTCCCCTCCAACATCTAAATGAGTCTGTGTGTGTGTGTGTGTGTGTGTGTGTGTGTGTGTGTGTGTGTGTGTGTGTGTGTGTGTGTTTACAAGTCGAGGTGGACTGGCTGTGCTTACTAACACGGTGGGCTGTATTGAGAGGACGCCATCAGCGATTACGGTCACAGGGCCGAGTGGTGACAGCTTAAAGGCCCTTTTCTTTATTTCTCCACCCCCTTTGCTCACTGACACGCCTCCAGTGTGTGTGTGTGTGTGTGTATGTGTGTGTGCCAGGTCTGAACTGCACAGCTAAAGGCTCCGGGTCATTTTCCATTCCAATCAGGGGTACCGGCTGCCCTGGCCACCCTGCAACATTTAAACACTCCTACCAGCTGAGGAAGGGGAACAGGGAAGCATCAGCAAACACACACACATACACACAGACACACACACACGCTCAGACACACACTTAATTGCAAGCCAGCATACACTCATTACAGCATTTGAGATTCAAGAAAATATTTGTGCATGCATACACATACACCAAAATATATAGCCAAGGACACTTCCATACCGTGTAAAAACAAGCCAAGCGCGCACACACACACACACACACACACACACACACACACACACACACACACCCTTATACACAGGGTCATGTGGGGCGGCCTTGGGCAATGGGAGGAGGAGGGGAGGAGAGCAGAGTCAGCCTTGCCCTCAGCCATGGCATCCTTTCCTTGCCAGCTCCATAAGCCTGGAGGGACTGAGGTAGAGGGGGTAGGGGGTGGGATCCATCCATTCCTCCCCCCTACAATTCTCCCCTTAAAATGCACACACACACACACACACACACACACACACACACACACACACAGCCCAGGCCTCCAAGCAGACAGGCTTACAAAGGGGTGAGATCACTCCCCAATAAAGGCTTTGTTGGTGTGCCAGTGTCAGTGTTGCCCTCTCTGGCCTACCAGAACCTTGGCAGCTAGGTTCAGCTCGTCTGTTGGAAACAGCAGGGTGAATGCCTAAATGGAAAATATAGTTTCAGGAGATGTAGCAGGCACTCAGAAGAACAAAACACAGGAATATAATAAATAAAAGAGAGAGAGAGAGGGATGGAAATGCATCTGGCCCACTAGCCTGTTTTCCTACCATGGGACGCTGCAGCGAGTCTCCCTGGCCAAAATTTTAAAAGTATTCTAGCATAGAAATGCTGCCATAAGCACAAAAGTCCTGCTTGAGTTTAGAGTGAAAAACTGGAATGAACAACAACATAAAGATTCTTACGGTAACTAAGCACGATGTAGCCCCAAAGCAAAAACTTTCCACATTTAACTGCCAGGACTTAAAGATCTAAAAAAAAAAGGGGAGGAAAAAAAAATGCTAGGCTTATCGATGGTGTCCATGGCAACAAGATGGAGATCACGGAAAAGAGACCAAGAGAGACAGTGTAGCCTGGAGTCAAGAGGACCACCTCCTCACCAGCTCCCTGCTGTAGCCTTTAGACAACCCACCATCAAGGTGTGAGGAAATAGCAAACAGTCAGGAGAGAGCGAGTGAGAAAAAGAAGTATAATGTACAAGCCTGCAGGTGTTTGAAATTGGGAGTATTCTCATTCCTGTTGTTCAACTCGGTCCCTGCGAAGAGACCTGGCCTAGACAGCAGGCCAGACGTCTGCTGCACACACATACACACTCACACTCTCTCTCTCTTTCTCTTCTAATTTTACAGATACAGATAGCTGCTTCTTCCTCTGACCTCTTTTAATTTGCTCTCCCTCCTGTTACTGAGGAAGCAAGAGAGAGAGAGAAAAAAAGGAGCGCTCTCTTGTTTCCTCTCCGGGACTAAACAATCCCAGTCTAATTTATTTTTTGAGGACAGAATATGTACATGTGTTAATGGGAAAGTCGAATCAAATTAACTATAATTAGTCAAACTGAGAGGTGGGCAGAGGCAGAGGTATGTTACATGGGAGACTTGTTCAACGCTGGCAAATGGCACCCCTCACCACCTTCCCCAAAAAAACGCATACACACATTCCCCCTCTGCCACCTGCTGCCACGCACCCAGCGACGCCACCCTCTCCTGAGCTCCGACACCCGTCACGCTCGCTTCAACCCTCCTGAGCTCAGACTGTATGTGGCATGCAAACATGCCGACGCACAAACTAGTTGTGTTGTGACACATTTCCACAAAAAAACCTGTGTGTGAATTTCGCAAGCAGCGGATCCTGACTCCTCTAATCTCGTCAAAAAAAAAAACATTAACAGACATCTCATGAGGTGATGCTGTAATCTGTTTGGACAGACACTGCAGTGCAGGATTGCATGAGGATTATAAAGACAAGCAGTGGGGGCAGAGGGAGAGATGGTATAGATGATCTAGAATTCATACTGCGAAGAAGCAGACAACTGCTACAGCCTCTGGGGTCTGGAATTTCTAGCTTCCACACAATACCTTGAAAAATATTGATATTCAATACCATTTTCGATACCATAGGGAAAATTGACACTGAAGGAACAAAATTTAAAATTTCTGTTGAAAGATAAATTCAACAAGGCTATGACCTGACAACAACAACTTGTCTTTTCTTGGTTAGTAGCAAAGTACAGCAGATTGGGTCCAGGCCTTTCAATCCGCCAACTCCATTGAGTTTGAGTTGACTGATTTGTCTGGCATTGTGACGCAAAACAGCAGTTTCTTGGTCAAAGTAAAAAACAACCAATGGGTGAAATCTGTCCTCATGTACGGCTCAGAATGCTGGCAAGTGGTGAAAGGACACATGAATAAAATCAGTGCCTTCCACAATGGGTGCCTGAGAAAAATCTGCCCAATCTTCTGGCCAAACAAAATAACAACCAAGGAGCTGTACGGCAAAACAGGATGCAGAGATGTGGTCCTTGAAATAAAACACCAGCGACTCAGATGGCTAGGCCACATCCTAAGAATGGACAAGGAGATGATACCGAAGGTAGCATTACGATGGACACCACCTGGAAAACGTAAGTCTGGGCGGCCAAAGAACACCTGGTGGAGAACAGTTGAAGGGGAGCTGAAAGAAATGAAGCTTACGTGGGGAGAGGCACAGAAAGTAGCACAACACCGAGATGAATGGCGTCGAGTCGTCAAAGCCTTATTTCCCATCCGGGAAGAAGAGGAGTAAATAAGTAAGTAATGAGTGCCACGGAGGAACTTTTTTAGCCAATCAGTGCCATGGGGGGAAAAACGCCATTGTCAAGCTGTTGTCAAGCAGCGTGGCAGAGTCAGGAGTAATAGCAACAACAGCAAGCACTTAAGACAAGACAGACTCTTGTTTTGAGGCTGTTCTAAATCAACATGTCTTTTCAACATCACTCAACACTGTAGTTTGTCTTACTTGGCTCCACTCCATTCTTGAAACCCCGGCAAAAGAGATCTGTTGACGTGGCCATTTATGAGTGTCGACTTAAAATGACGTTGAATTCTGGTGCATATGCAGGTTTCTAGTGGTTAGGGAAAATCGAATCTCCCTCCCCAATGAAGATCGTTTAGAGTGGACGCCGAGTGAAGATGGAAACAGAGTGTAACAAGTTGACAGTTCTGTCTGATATCAGGTAAACAGAATGACTGTAGAAAACAAGAATGATAAGAGACAGTGAGAAAGCACAGCTGGTACCGGTGTACTGATACTGCGAAAAATGACTATTGAAACCATTTCAATTGATATGTATTGGTAAATCAGTGTTTTTGGCAGCACTAGTGGGGTCCAATACCAATTCTGTTTGTCAAGGGATCAGTGTGTATGTGCAGCCCACAGTCTGTTTGGTATTGTAGCTGACCTTCAGATAACATACAAAAATTGTACAGTGTGAACATTTAAGGGATATTCCAATGAAAAGTCCCAACAATTTCTCCTAAATATGGAACAAGCCCCAAGAACCCTAGGTCCTCCATTTCCCATAATGGCAGTTGACAGCATCTATAGTTAGATCAGGTAAATGGCCCATGTCTTTCAAACTCTACACCTCCAATTTGTAACACAGGGTCTCTCTGCTAAAATGTTTCATGCCCAAACCAAGTGAACCCCTAATGACATCATCAAGGGATATTTTGTTTAGACTTTTCAGACTTTAAAAAGCTGTCTCCAGAGCCACAGAAGACATTATACAGCCGCTTTCAGAGGCTGAATAGTCTTATGTGTGATGAATGAACTGAACTTGACGTGTAAAATCGGTGGAGTGCCCCTTTAAAAGCCCCACCATCAACAGGTCCCTCTCACTCTACCAGGAGGCTGGTTAAGATAAAACTGGCCCTGCTAATAAGGTCGAAAGCAGCATTCAATCTGTCAGTAAGCTCCGCTGCATTTGTTGGCGACATTAAATTGAAAGCTTGTCTTGGCTACAGCGGCAGTGACATGCAGCCCACCACTGCAGTAAATCATTAGCTAAATAGCTAATTCTACAGATTAGCTCTCTTGGCAGCCAACTGGCCGGACAAGTTAAAGGTGTTTTATTTTGACATTATATGATTCCAACAATGTGACAGGGACCATTTTGTTTAATGAATCGTTTCAGGGGAGATTGATTACATGAAGATATGTGAAAACAGAGTACATCCTGTCCAATTAGGAAAAAAACACATGTAATATACAGTTAGGGTAGCAATTTTTAACTGAACCTGCCTCAGTGGGGATGGTATTGACAAAACAAAGCCCCAGGACAGAAATCAGTGTTACACTTTCAACTTAAAAAGCTACTATGGAAAGACCTAACCTGAAAAAAGACAAATCTGATCCTATTCTGATTGGCTGAGCCACATTAAGAGCATAAGCATAACCTGATAAATATGCACCATGACCACAAAGGTGTTCATTTACAGATGTGCTGCTTAGAAACCAGTTTCAAACCAATATCACTTGGTAAAATAATAATATGTGACTATTATAAAGACATTTGTTTCCATTAATTTAAATAGCGTTCAGCTCCATCTTATAAAACCAGTACTTTGTGTCATGCCTTGCATCAGCTCCCATTCTAATGCAATGTCTACAGGTATATTAATTAAGTGTACTCACCTGCATGCTCCAGTAGCATTTTGGCGATGTCCATGTGTTTGTTTAGGAGGGCGTCGTACAGTGGACTAACTCCACCCACCTGGCTATTAAGCACAGGGGCAGGGCGGTGACGTAGCAAAGCCTCCACACACGCAGTGCTGCCGTGGTTGCACGCTTCATGCAGTGGCGTCCAGCCTGCATGGTCTACATGGTCAACAAACCAAGCACAAACATTTCTTACTGTTTAACATTTTGGAGGTTAAAGAGCTTAAATATACTTTTTAGAGATCTCTGGCCTTCAAGACTTTGCTTTCTGCCAAGAACTTGGTGAAAAACAGTAACTGAAGTGCAATGTTTCGCAAAGAATTTGGTGTATCAAGCAGATGAATAGATATGTACATCTCCCAAAGTATGGTATTAAAAAATTGTGAAGTTTGGCTGAAGTGTCATGATGAAAGATTTAAAGTCTTACTGCAGCATGAGCAGGCTAACACACACTGTTGTAGCTCATTTGTCTGATAGCTACATAAGCTAGCAGGGGCTAATCTGAGGAACTCTGCTAAAGCTGGAAGAAACTGACACCTTGCAAAGTGATTGAATCTAATACTGTAAGTGATGCAGGCATCAGCAATTTTTTAATAACTTTTTTGCAATGAGTTATCTGTCTTTTCTAACACCATAAGACAAAGGACATTAATATGACTGAACTAAGGCTGCTTCAAATTGATTAGCGAATAACAATGTTAGACTGCTTGAAATTCTTGTTCGGGAGTTACAAATAGGTTACGAACCACCGCCCATATACGTCTTACATAGTTATAGAAAAATCAGTATTTCCAGGATATATTAAAATACTTAAGTCCTTCGTGTTTTACAGCTTTCATTCCAAAATTAAAAAACGGTCATGGATAGAAAAGTCCTAAAGAATAAGAATTAGACCATTTGGAGAACATCATAACATAGATCTATTTTATCTGACAAGAAAGGACTCCAACCAAAAATGTTCTGCCACAGTTAACTCGGGCCTCGTTTAGGGAGACGACTGCAAGGTGACAGCTGTAATTTTACCATTTTGCACATAGTTCTGCCTGATCACATTTCGGACATCGCCTATTGCATAAGCCCCCTACTAAGATGCAAGTTAATTTAGGCTGCTATTAAAGGGCTATTACAAAATCGGAGAAACCTTTGAAACAGCACAACATTTCCATAAAAGCAGGGTAAGTCATTATATTTGACCTAAAGGGACAAAAGAAAGTCACTCTGAAATATCAAAAGGCATTCAATTCACTTAGCAAAGTCACCGTAAAGCTATAAATCTGAGCCTCCAAACCCATCTAGCTCTTTCTAGACACACCCTTTACATTTTAGCTAAAGGTTAACCTCAATGATGACGCACACGCACTCCTATTTCTTCTCACCTCTTTTTTTCCCCCTCAATGTTAATCGCTCTTTGAAACCCCACAGCAAACAGTGGGAGTGAAGTCAGATGACGACGAGACAGAGGGTACAGAGAAAAGGGAAAGCGAGAAAGTCTTACCTTTAACGTTGACGTCCGTGCCAGGAAGCGCCAGGATCTGAAGCACTGTTTCCACTTGGTTCCTCTTGCAAGCTCTGTGGAGGAGGGTCTCTCCTTCGACCAGGACACACACAACGGACAAACACACCCAAAAGAGAGAAGGCGGAAGAGAAGAGAGAAATCCAAAATTAGGGTGTGCCCCGATGTCCTGCCCATTGTCCCCCTCCATATGGTGAACACACCAATAAAATACCACAGAAATGTCCCCAAACACCAAAAAGAAGAAAAAAAACCTGACCTAAAAAAGTACGACCCGCCAATGAGGATGCGATTTAAGGAGAGTGATGAGAAAAGGGGGGAGATCTTTCAAGGGAAAAAATGGGAGGAAAAAAAATTAAAAGATGGAGAGTTGAACTAATTTGCCTCGGTCTTTTCCGCTTTTATAGACACAGAGATGTTCCACTTACACCCCGAGCCCAACAAAGTTAATATCGGGTCAGTCAGCGAGTGAATGAATGTAGTAGTGAGAATGTAGTCTTGCTTCCTGTCCGCTCGTCCCTATATTGTTACTTGAGAGGAAGTTATGGTAGACAGCCCATGCACAAAGCCTCGAAAAGGATTCTTCACAGATCCAGGGTTCAAAAGCTCCGCTGGGCATTGCCAGTGTCGCCACGTGATATTTAATCAGCAAACTACCGGTGAACAGGCGTGGAAAAAACCTCTCAAGGATTCCATTTACATTTTTAAACACAATTTTCTTCTCCCCTCTTCCCTTTTTTTTCTCATCTTTACCCCGTCCCTCACTTTTTCCTGATACAATATTAAACCAGGAATATATTAGCGGGCCAGAGCCCCCTCTTTTCATGTATGGCTGAACTTCAGAGGGAAGTTAAAGGCCAAGCATGAGTGGCTCTGTGCTTGCCAGTATAATACAGGACTGCAAAGCCCATAATAAATGCTTTACTAGCTCTCCCCAGGATGCCACGCCTGTACAGGGGCTCCACTCCAGCGCGCACAGACTGGGGCAGAAAGGAGAGGGAGGGAGGAAACAGGGGGACAAGAAAGAAGAAGCAGTGGAGGAGAGAGTGAAAGGGTTTCCTGAATTTCAAAGCATATAGAGGAAATATTGGAAATCCTATTCATTCTGAAGAACTCCTTTCTTCCAGGAGGTGTCTTTGAGGATGCAGAAGATGCATTAAATGTCATCCACCAGTAGTAAAGAGGTTGAAGAGTGGAAGGGAAAAAAAGGGGATGGGGGGATTGGAAGGACTGTTTATCAAAAAGAGGATCATTTATGCTCTGCCTAGAAAGTTGATGCAAAACCTAACAAGCAGAACAAAGTTAAAGGATTTGAAATATATATATTATTTCTCGACACATTTCAGTTATAAACTTTGACATGTTGCACCTTTATATAGCTTGAATTTTTCAGTAGCCATTAAATAGGCTGATGAAGGTTTAAAAAGTGTAATAACATAAACCAATGTCAACTAAAGACAATAGAAACCCATTAGATACAGAAAAGTCACTTATTTGCTGTATGAATTCCCAAAAAACAACCACTCAGAAACAATGAGGACACAAACAGGACGATGAAGCAGGTACTTGACTGCAATTTATCTCAAGCCCTTTGTCAGGTGGTGTGTATGTAATTTGTTATGCAGCCCTGTTAATGATATTTTTCCTAGTTCATTAACTGTATTGTGATTAAACAGTAATGTCTCAATTCATAACCTGGAATTTTACAACTATCTAGACGACAAGAAGACCTGACATGAATTCAGCCTTTTGACAAACCCCAAAGTATATCCTTTCATCATTAGAGGTGTAACAATACATCAATCTGGATTAACCAACAATCCAACATCATCAATGCAAAGTGAAAACATTGATACGTATCGTCATCTCCCAGATACACCTTTATTTTAAAATTACCATGGCATGTCTCGCCATTTCCGTCCAAGCGCACCTCCTTCCTGATAATTCAAAGGGTGCTAGCAGCCTAGTGCCATGCAGATAATGGGAAGGTGCCAAGAAAACTACAAAGAGGGTATTTACTGAGATTGTTTCATATTGCTTTCAGGCCCTGGAACTGAATCGAATCAAAATTGTATTGTGGCAGACTTTGCAATATCAGCAATCATATCGTACAAATAAATCAATATCATATTGTGACGAAACTTCTGATTTCCACCCCAAATCACCACACCTTTGCAAATGTTCAGCAGACAAGCCGGATACCATTCAGACACAAACGACTGCCAAGTTACAGGTCGGGTCACTCCAGTTCAATAACCCACTATCCTGTAGTGATATTTTACCAATTTGATTTTCACTCTTAAAATATGTGAGGGTAACATCAGAAAGCAGACATCAGTGGTTGAACAGTGTCAGAGTCATAAACAATAATGAGGTCAATCAATGAAGCAATCCGATATTTCCAATCCTAAAAATCAAAAACACCCAAACAGAGGTTGGTGCCCAATCCAAACTACAGTCCCTAATGAGTAAGCTGTACTGTGTGGCACGTCAGTGTTCTACATGGGCTGCTCTGCTATTACCGGGCTCTAAAACGCTGTGATTAAACACCCATTCCACTACACCCCATGTGTACACATCCTCGCAAATGCCAGGGCCAATCCATGCACTGTTAAATCACTTTAATGGCTCCAATTTGGACACAACGCCTCTATTATAGGGGTAATTGCATGCTCAGCATTTACAAGCACGGAAAGGATAAATCCGCCTGTCCTTTTCTATAAATCCCCCGTTTCACACTTTAATAGAAAAGTTAAATGTATGTGTTGCTCTTTATATCCCTCAGTCTGCTTGCTACACTCCTGTAAAGTGTCGCTTGGCCCGCCGATCCCTGGACCAAAAAGCTGCTGGAAGCCTGTAACAATGCTATTTGCGAGGAATGTGTTAGAAAGGTATTTGGTGCCAGTTATTGGATATATACGAAGACTACTGCTGTCGCTGGCTCTAAGCAACACGTTAATTTCCCAAAATCAAGATTACTGCAATGCAGCTTTCACAAAGAATTTATTGGCATTAACGTATGTGACCATCATTTTTACATTTCACTGGTGAAGATTTTAATATGGGACACCTCCATTTAATCAGTCAAAAACAACACTGGGCAGCAACAGCCCCTTGATGCCCTCCTCTCTGCCAACAGGAAGTAATAAGACACAAAAACAGAGTGTCTCTCAAATATTAGTGATCAAATCCACTGTGGCTTGTACACTGTTTTATTTGGACAAAGCTGTCTGCCAAATGAACACATGCAAAAGTAAATAAGCGTAATGTGAAAGCCAAGCTCACAAAAATCTTTTTCCTCTGTCGTCTTTTTGTTGCACTATAGTATGAACATATTTATTACCGATGGCACGTAGAGGTGCAGTAGGAACGTTGTGATTGATCAGGCACAGATCCGAATCAATATTCAGTGCAAAATCACTGGTTAGAAAAACAGATCATAAAATAGATGGGGCAATTAAATTATCATTACAGAGACAGTGTTTTCACTGCCCAATCTGCACCGCATAGGTTCCTCAGCTAGTTTATGCTCCAGTCTCGCTAGAGGTGGGCAATATGACCAAAATCTTCTATCATGGCAATGCTGTATAACATGGCAACGCTATATATTCCTATACAGTAATTGTTCTGTAAATTCAATAAGGAAATGGTTTAAAATAACCAAACGTTCTTGATCATATTTCCTTCTTTTATTTGGAACTTCCATACAAACAAAAAACCTCATTTGAGATACTTCGGTTAAATCTCAAATCAGTAAATATTGACTTATTTCAAAATTGAAGTTTAAGGGTTCCTGGGAACAATAATTCAAGTGTTTAGGTTTCTGTGTTTACACTTTTACCTTCCTCCTTCCCATCTGCAAAAATCATGTTACCTTGCAAGCGCTTGCGATGTAGCTGGATTAATGAAATCACATCATGTGAAAATCACAAACATCACATGAGAATTCAGCCCTGATTGGCTACATAGCATGCCCAGAACAGCTCCCAGGGTAGACACGGTATTGCCAAATCTCTATCAATGGACACATTTCTACCGTCACACAGTTTATACCATCATATGGCCCCACCCAATCCAGGTAGTGGGAAATAATGGCAGTCAAATAGTTTGGTTACAGTATGCTTGGGCCAAAAAAACTCCACTCAGGTTTAAGGCTTCAGCTGCTGTACCTTTTTCAAAAATAACAGATGAGTATGCCGTAACTTCTGACTGTGTTCAACATATAAAGGAATAACACTTTGATCATCTATTAAAGCACCAACTTTTTACATAGTTATTTCTCATTGCTGGATAAAGTTGCCTGGAGTAGCTCTCCATTCCCAAGGACAACGCACCTAGCTTTTGAACTGTGCTGCCTGAATGTTGACTTTAACAGTTTGTTTCAGGATGACATGAAGCTAAAAGCAAACAGATTTTAAGCGATGAAAAACACACAGCAGTTCTTGTTTGACAATCTACATACAGTATATTCAGGCTGATTTAGATTGAAATCTCTGCTGAGCCTCCAGAAGCAAATACGGAACTGAAAAAAAAAAAAAAAAAAAAAGAGAGCGAGAAGTTCATCCCAAATCCCTCAACCCCTCTCAGCTACTTTGACAAAGATACTGAGGTTTCAGGAGGCGAGACAGATGCTCCAAAGCAAAGCAGTGCAGCATATAAGAAAGCAAGCTTACATATGTGGGTGAAAAAGCCTGTGAAAGAAAGAGGGGAAGGGAGAGAGGGAGAGAGAGAATGGGATGAGAGGGCGAGAGGGGAGGATGCTGCGCCGATGGTTCATCAAAAATTAATGCCGACCGCATCGGTATAGAGATCACGTAGTGGAAAAACAACACATGCCAACAGCCTTGAGTCTCCTGCCCCCCCCTCCACCCCTCCTTCGCACCGGCACAGGGCCTTTCTGATCAGGTGGAGGGGGGAGATATGAGCTCTGACACCTTCAAGAGTTCACACAGAGTGCCATGCCTCTAATTGCAGGAAGTTCCACCAGTGCAGCCACTGTATATCTGCAGCACTACCCTAATTGCTGCATTTAATATCCCTAAAATGGAGATCTGAGGCGCACAGTGCGTACTAATATGTGTTATTGTTTGGTGCGAGGAAGCCATTATTTCTGTCCGTGCCATTTATTTATTTATCTTTTACTTTTTTAAAAGGTGAATAAGACATCAGGAAAAAGCTAAACAAAACAAAGAGCGCAGTGCTGAATATCAATGCGAATGGAACAAGTGGAGGAGGAGGCGTAATGCGGCCCAAACTCTGCCCCGAACATACACGACAGGCCGAATTATGCAGCCAAGTTGCCTTTACAGCTGACTAGATGGAAGCGTGGTCCGATGCAAATCAATCACTCTCTCCATACATTATGTGCTCTTCATTAAACTGAAAGTGATGACAGAGCTATCATGTCCCTCTTTACTGATGACCTAGTGCAGTGCATCAGTCCATTAAAAGTCCGCTCCTTGCAAATGTGCAGCGATATTGTCAAGCAGCAGTGAGTGTGCATATGTGTGTACGTGAGTATGTATGCACCATACCTGCTGCGTTGACTCTGTTCAAACCTCTGGGGACGTTCTCATTCTCCGGGCTTGTTTCTTTTACCAAAGAGCTCTGAGCACTGCATGGAGACAAAGGACATGGTCAAAGGGGTAAGAAGAAAATACGCATGTATGAGCTAAACTTAATTCAATAAGAGATTACCCATGATTTACATAAACAAGTCTAAAGTTTCAACGAGTGACCATTTCAGCATGGCAGTGAGGAGACCTAGCAGTACAGAAAGTGGAACGGGCACCACTGTAGTGTGAAGAGTGCTATTAGCAAATGAATCCCTTGTGGCGTCGTATCATTTTATATGAAATCTGACAATATCTGTCAAACCCCTACTGTGTTGGCCACACACACACACACACACACACACTTCACACACCCAATCCTCCATTCCCGCCTCCAAAGCACTTTTCCTCCCACTTAACGCCTCAAACGCAGAGACGGAGAATTCGATGTGAGCAAGCACATTAGGAGGAATAACTAGTAAAAGAAAGTGAAGCCTCTTCAAAGTAGTGGCGTGCTAATAGCTGTGGGCTGTCACTAGTCCTGTGAGTGGGTATGGGAGATCTGCCTGCATGAAGCCTGACAGGTGTCTGGAGTGTATACGTCTGTGCACGTGCGCGCGCACCACATTGAAGCGGAGTGCCATCCGTATTACAGGGAAGAGGCTTGTTCCCTGGTAATTGGCTTGTTCAGAAGCCAGGAAGGAGCTCCCAGCAGTGAGGAGGAAACACACGTCCTGTCACGTTGCTTGTTATTAGCAGGGACAAGGCTGAGAAGAGATGAGACGAGCTCTGTGTGCATGTGTGTGTGTGTGTACGAGAGAGTCCATAAGAGTGTCTGGTATAAGGGCGTACCGCATCTCATCTCGAACCACTTCACCCAAGTGTCCCTTGTCCATATAGGCTGGCAGCAGTGGAGGTTGACAGTACTTGGCTCGTGTACGCCCCGGTCTCTCCTTCCCTCATGGTCTACTTTAGGAGGCCAGCATGCTGTCAGTGGCCCAGCTATCAATTCTGGGCCTGGGGCAGAGCGTGCCCTTGGAGGCCGACTCTCAAGAAACTTGTGAGCAATAATGGAAGTGATGGGGAAGTGCATGTCGAATGCCACGGCGAGAAAAAAACATGCATTACATTTTCAATTTGCTTTAATTCTACCAAAAAGCTCATAGCAAAAAAAAAAAACAACAACATTTTATCTGGCTCCATTTTTGAAATATTAGTGGAGTTGATCTAGTTACAGGCTTCTCTCAAATCCAGCTGATATTGACTACATGCAGGTCTGCTCATAAGAAATGGAGCCAAAGTAATGACATAGTTAAATGGCTTGAAAAGATAACAGCAATACACAGAGCCTGATTAAACCAGCAGGAGAAAAATGTAGCTTCCCTTCTGCTAACAGCATTCACTGCCACGCAGCCAGCCGGCAAGTCAAACGGCCATCTAAACAGTCGGTCAATCAGCCGGCCTGTCAGCTTGGTATGGCTTGGACGTGTGCCCTGATGCCAGCCTGTCTGTTGGTGCAGAAGAAGCACACTCGCCATCTCACACACGACTACAGCAGCCTCAAGTCACAGTGAAAACAGCCTAATGGGTTCTAACAGCCAGAAATGAAAGATGAAGGGGTCATGTGGCCGCTCTCAACCTTTATGACCTGCTCCTGCTCTTTTCATAAATCCAATACCAAACATCTCGGTAGGATTTTCTCCTGTGTCCTACGGGCAGGTTGAAAACTCAGATAAAACAAAAGTGAAACCATTTTAAACCAATACTTCTCTACTGAAACCACAGTCGCGTCTGTGCTATTTAAACTCAGACTTTTAAAAATGTTGTCTCATCCTGTTAAGGACTATGAATTACTGACAAGTGCTCTAACAATAAATACAGTTGATTTCTTAAAATAAAATATTTAAATTATTTTACTGAATCAGAGCAGCTCCACCAACATAGAGGATTGTATTGAAAATGCTTTGAGATTGAGCGGTGTGTCAGACTCATACATGCTTCAACACAAGATGTGTTAATTGATTAAGAGTGTCAACATCACTGAAAATATGTATAATATCATGAACTCAAGCGTGAAAAATAAGGAAACAAGATTTCCTTTTGCTTTCTGTTCTCGATTCATCACAGGCTTTGTCATTTTGATTTCATTCTTTCATTCAGGGTCAAATGATTTTACATGCCCTTTGGCATTTCTTTATCTCATCCGCACAGATTGCATTCCTTGTTTTATTCAGTTCCTCTCACGTCTGTGTCAAAACAAACTAAACCCCTTAAAACTGTGGGGAAAGCAGAGTGCAGAAGGAGTAAAAAGCAGCAATGGAGGGAAGAGGGGAACGGGTCAATGCGTGAACCAGTAGCCTTCGCATGAACCTGTTCCCTGGTGGCGCCTGCCCTTCTCCAGGCCAACTACCTGCTGGTGGAAGAGCAGATGTCTGATACGAAGTATGGGGCCCGTGTGTGTGTGTGTGTGTGTGTGTGTGATTGCATTCAGAGAGGGATTAAGTATGCGAGGGCAGATCAAGAGAGGTGAAGAAGGGGGGGGGCTGAGAGCTGGTGGTCGTAAGGGAAGACACAAAGGCCTGATGGGATATCCTAGTCTGTCTATCTGTCGGCTTCCTGTCCAAATCAGACCCAGCAGTGTGTGTGTGTGTGTGTGTGTGTGTGTGTGTGAGGAGGGGGTCTAACCTCCCTTTGCACTCCTCCTGTCAGCCAGCACACACTGATAGGATCAGACCTGGGCATGACCCATCACATGCCAACTCCTCACGCTCCATCTGACCTCCATTTGCCTCTCTCCAGCTTTCCCTCAGTCCCTCCATTCATGCATCTCTGCTCCTCACCCCCACCCAACCACCCGCCCTCACACATACACACTCATCCTCTCTCCAGGTGTTCCTTTGTTCCTTTTTCACTCACATCTCTCACTGGGTTTGTACATTTTCACCCGTTTTGCCCTCAAATCTATGGGTGGAAATCTGACTATGGAGGCAGAGTAGACTGCTGCTTGAATAGCACTGTTGTTTTAGACACAGTAAAAGAAGATTCAAAAGTAAATGAAAGACTGATGCAGCTACTTTGATTTTATTACACAGCCTGAGTGACATTTGACTAGCGACATGTGTGCTGTTCAACACAAATTTTTGTTGATTTTTTTGCCCCCAAAACTTTTAAATGTGCACTTTGCTTTAAAATCTACAGTCAGTAACTTTTATAAAAATAACATTTTGCCATATTTGCTAAAAAAAAAATCATGGCATCCACAAAGTATTATGAGAAATCATGCCCCTCCCTCAACTATTGCCTCTAATGACATTCCCTAGAATCTACCATGGCGCACCAAAACAACCAATCAGAGCTGAGGACTCTCTAATGCAGCTGTCAATCATGTCAATCACTGCTCGTGAACTGTGGTCATACTGCCAAACTAGGCAGCGCTGATCAATTTCTCACCTCAAATGTTTTCAGGAGCATATTTTAGTGTACCATTTAGCTGGAAAATGAGAAAGTTTGTGACCCAGCCACCATGTTTAATATAGTAAATGGTAAATGGACTGAATTGGTATAGCGCTTTTCTAGTCTTCCGACCACCTAGAGCGCCTATACACCACATGTCACAGTCACACACATTCACACACTGGTGGCCGAGGCTTCTCTGCTTCTCAGTAACCATTCACTCGAACTCACACACCAGTAGCCGCTCTTCTTCTGAGCCACAGCCGCCACACCAAGCACTGCCCACCACTTGGAGCAAGTTTCTCATTTGACAGCTAAACAGTACACTAAAGTACGTTTCTGAAAACATCTGAAGCGAGAAATAGACATAGACAGATATTCTATCAGCACTGCCTAATTTGACCTCAGTTCAAAAGACATGATTAACGTGAATATCAGCTGCTCTGATTGGTTGTTTTCATTCATGTGCCGTAATGCCATTATAAGCAATGAGGAGGCAAAGGAACATTTTTTTCACAGATCATCTGTCTCATGTACTGCTGCATGTGGATGTGTTGACGAATTCAGCAAATACAACAAAAAGTTATCAATTATAGCTTTGAATAATCTTTTAGGGGGGACGCAACAAACCACAGTGAGAGAGAAAGTAATAACTGGATTTGATATAGTCTAAAAAAAGGGTTAAGCAACTGGGTATGTGCAAACACTCTGTTTTTTCCTGACTATATAAATCTCAAGCAATTAGCCTAAGTGTTTCTCTGACCACCTACAACATTAAGTCACAAGAGAGAAGAGCAGCAGACTTGTAATGATCTGCACAGACTGCCATTTGAAATTCCCAGGCTGATCTTTAAACATAAGTAAATTTACTTAAGGTTTGGTAGTTTAAAATGTAGTACAAGACAAATGAGAAGGCATGTGTAATTTAATGTATTAAGTTATCAAGAGTAAGCTATTGCACATGTGCAGCCCCTGCTTCTACATGTATGTGCTCACATGTTCTGCCTAGGGCTCTACTGAACATGTACCTGAGAGACTGACAGTGGTATGGACAGAGAGCTGTGTGTAACTGACCTGCTGCCGGTCCCCTGGCTCGTGCAGCTGTGGGAGGTGGGTCCGGTCCTGCGGCAAGCACCCGTGGGACTCTGAGCTAAACTTCCCAGAGCAGGCAGGTAGGACATTACCTGTCAGAAGTTACACAGACACACACAGGGTTAGACAGTGCCTTTACACTGCAAGTCCATGATAGTGTGTCTTCGGGGGACTGAGGAGGAACAAAGACATCAGTGAGTGAGAAAGCCAGATGTTCTGCAGCAAGGAAATGTAATGTGTAGACCACATTGGCCATCTTTGTGACCCTAGCAGAGACCTGTAATACAATCTATAGCAATTTTCACACTGCTAAGTAAACTAATACTTAACATCTGTGTTTTACGTTTTTTTACTGTAGCACAAAAGCACAGGAGAAAAAGGGAACCGAAGTAATTACAAGTGGTGTATTTATCACAAACTTTTTAATCAGTAATGTAGTTAGTTTCTCCAGTTACTTTATTTGCTGTTTTTTTCCAAACAAACATTGGTGTGTGTTTGTGTGTGTAGTTTTACCAGGATTGGCGGATACTGCATGCTCTTATTTTGCCAAAATCACTTTCAAAGCAAAACAAAAACAAAAATCCAGTAAATAAACTGAAAATAGGTGCCAACTGAACTTTTACAAAGCGTCATTCAGTGTCTTCATGACTTACTTACTGAACTAAGCAGCACATGCCTGTTGTGATTCACTCAAGTAAGAGGTGCATGCCGAAAATGACAAAGCCTGTCAATGGCAAAATGAATACAGGACTGATGAAAAAATTAGGTTTCCCGTGGGTAAGTAATGGGAAATGTGAAGCGAGTGAAAAACGAGAAACAGTCATTCACACACACAAATACACACATGCACACACACACACACACACACACACACACACACACACACACACACACACACACACACACACCATTTTCTTGAGAGAGAGGGGTTCATCTCCAACTGTGAATCCATTTCTGCAGCAAAGACTTCTGAATATGGCATCTGCTATCACCAACTTAAGTCTGGTAGATTGAATCTTGACAACCAGCTCTGCCAGAGCCACCGGAGACACATCTACAGGACAAAACGGAGGGAAAATACGTCAAGACACCATAATGTCAGTAATTAATTTATTGATTGAAATTTAATAGATTAAAAGACAAAGCTGGTCAGAAGCAGCCCATTCGCAAGAATAAAATTATACAGCATTGTAGGTTCCTGCAAACTGCAGAGACACTATGTTTTACACATATTGTATCATCATTTCTGAAGAGACGCAGGTCAGATTACATGTATATGAGCAGAGTTTTTCATCAGGAGATGGAGGGGATGGTGGATGGCATGACAGCTAGGCAAGATGGTCCCACTGTTTGAGGCCACTGACATTTCCTGCCATGTTTGTGCTGACCAGTTAGGGTATTTTAGGTCAAAAATATGACATTTTCCTATCTCCGACCAACTGTTTTTTTGTGCTTAAACATAACTACACATTAACCACAATGTTGTCATAAATAAAACTGAAATGTAAAGTTTTAAAATATTGATGTAACGAATCTGAGGTTTGCAGAAATGTCCAATGCAAACATTTATTCTGACCCATGTGTTGTTCTAGCACAGCAGCTTACTGATGCCACACCAGGAAAAAAACTGATCAGTATCAGGTAATAACATGAAGAGTTGATGATATTCTTCATATTTTTTACAAGATATTTTTGTTATAACAAGTGTTACAAGAATTTCATGTTATACAATCTTTTAAAAACGTGAAAAACATCTTGTTATGACAAGAAACTTTTTATGTTATTATTTGATACTAATTAGCTTTTTTTCCTAGTGTGGCATCGATACGCTTCTATACAGTAGTGCACTGCTATACGTTTAAAATACAAAAATATAATGGTAATTATTCAGGTAAAAATTGGGACTGAATTACTTGAAAATAATGTTTTATTGCACGCTGTATTTTCTAGTGCAGTATTTCTAAAAGTAGTAGCAGCTGAAAAGTAGCATGTGTACAAGAGTATTTGTCTCACACTCAGTCAGACACACAAACTTGAACCTTACATACCCTGGCTGATAACAGCGAAGTGCTCCGCTAGGTCTTTTAGACCCTTCTCCACCAGACTCTGGTTGAGTTTGAAGTGCTGCTGACACCAGAACTCCACCAGCACAGACAGGAGGTCCAGCAGGGTGTCCACCAAACACAGCCTCTGCTTCTCATCATTCTCAGCGCAGTCCTTCAGTAGAGATAAACAAGATCACAGCATGTAGTTAGCTCAGTCTAGGAGTAGGAGTACCTTTGTTTTTTTCTGATCACAAATCTGACCCAAATGGCATTTCTGGGGGGATGTAACACACTTTGCCATGAGAATAACAATGCACGAGCTCCAGAGTATTTACCTCAATGACAGCCTGCACCAAGAGCTGGGTTAGTTGTTTCACAGCTCGGGACAACAGCGTGGTGCGCTCCCATACAGTCCAGAAGGTTCCATACAGCAAAGATCCTGATGCTGAAGCCTGAGAGACTCCGGTTTCCTGAAGCAGCACAAAATCACTGCGGCAGAGAAAAGCAGGGGTAAATAAAGGAGGAATACACCATCTAATGTAACAAATAAAATAGTTTATGTAAGAAAAAAAAACATGGCATAAACATTTAATTTAATTTTAGTCAATATTTAGATACACTTTAGTATTAGCGAATAATTGTTGACTTGAGGGTTTTCAAATAATGTGCAACAAAGTGCAACCTGAAAAATATTATACATCTAGTTTCATTTAAGACTTCAAATTGTATATGTTACCAATAGACTCCAGCCAGCTGTAGGGCTATGAGTCACTTCCATGCTTTGGATTAAAATAAACATGTCCCAACACCTTTGTGCTGCTATGCAAACCAGCTTAAATACCAGAGTTTGTTCTACTATTTCTGGAACAGGTGAACCCCCCCCCCACAACTCTGTTCATGCAAGAAGGATTAATTGACTAAAGAGAAAGGCAAATTTGCCCTGCCCTATCTCCCGCACTGTATGTATCAAAGTTGTTACCCGGCAGAGACAGCATGGAGTTCCCCCTGGAAGAGCTTGAGGAAAAATGCCAGGAGGTCACTGTGGAATTGTAACAGTGTTGGCAGGGCAGGTCCAGGGAGCGGGTGACAAGTGACCTCACTGGACAGGCAGTAACTGCAGGAATACACACATACAGAGAAACAGTGCAAAAATTATTTTATTTCTGCGTTTTCAATAAATGTCAAGAATGCTTGTTAATTACACAACGTTGGTGTCTGTTTCCTAACATAAGCGCTACCTCCAATATTGCATACCATGAACTCCCTAATCAGTATGTGTGCTATCATTTAAGATACTGTTGTGCAAATGAAAAGCAGTACGCATTTTTTGGACGCACTGACCTCCAATTACTATGTCACTTCCTGCCGGTTGGAGATTCATCTCTATGGTAACACATGTCAACCTTAACTCTACTGGCAATTTCACATTTTTAAAACATAGTACACCTAATTGAAGCATTATTGATGTTAGAGAGCTGTCTTGATTGCCATCTGCCATTGTCTGTTCTGAATGTTGTTGTCTACCACATTGCATTGTGGGATATTTATGCCAGTGTCGTGTCCAGTGTTTGCATACTTTAATATTTCACCAGAAACAGTGCACAGTTGATGCACTATTGGTTTAATACTAAGGTTTTGGACATACTAAAAAATATCACACACTGTTTTAGAGCACTGAATAGTCTGTTAGTATGGAATTCGGACGCAGCCTTAACATAGAATTATTTGACAAGAAATCCCACGTGATATGAGGTTTACCTGATGGCTGTCTGGAGAAAAGGCCACAGGCCTGTTTTACACCGAGGACACTGCAACACCTGAGTGAAATATTTTTTCACTTTGCTGGGAGCCAGCCAGGGAGGATTGGTAATGAGCAGGTTACACATGACCTGCTGGAAATTTCTCAGGAAGACAGATGTGGCGTTACCCTGTGACATCATGGACAGACAATGATACAAGTTTGACTGGTTTGTACATTTGCATTCAAAGTAAAAATGAAAAACATACAGCACAGATAAGCCTAACGACAGTGATCCAAAAACAAACCAAAACAAAAACTTGAATTACAGCTTCCCGGTTTCATGCCTCTGTGTACCAGTCATGTTGCACAGTTTACATTCATGTCTAAGAAAACAAGGATGATTCACACACATCTCCAACCCCCCCCCCCAGCAGCACAGAAGATCTATACAATCAGCACAGTTTCAACGTGGACACCCAAGATTAGTGTCACCAATTCAGTGACTGACCAAATTTCCCCCCTTCTGTTCCTGGGATTTGATGTTGAGTGATGGCCAGAAAACCCTTGACATTTTATCCTATTAGACATTTGTGTAAAACTTTGTCATAATTAGTGAATGAAGTCTTGGCCAAAAACATGTTTTGTGAGGTCACTGTGACCTTTGACCATCAAATTCTAATCAGTTCATCCTTGAGTCCAAGTTAATGTTGGTGCCATATTTGAAGAAATTCTCTCAAGGCGTTCGAAAGAAAACGCATTCACACGAATGTAACAGATGTAAGGTCACTGTGACCTTAGTCTGAGTGGGCGGAAGTTCGCTGCATAGATCAGTCTCTCATTGGGCGGAACGAGCTACCTGCTGAAGTCCCGCCCTACCACCTNCTTAAAGTGAGAGTCAGCCCAGCCAGACCTTTCTTTTCTTGAGAAAGGTCTGGTGAGCTAGACTACTGTGACCTTGACCTTTGACCGGCAAAATCTAATCAGTGCTTCCTTAAGTCCAAGGGAGTGTTTGTGCCAAATTTGAATAAGTTCCCCCAAGGCTTTCTTGAGATATTACGTTTATGAGAATGAGGTAGATGATGTCACAACAACCTTGACCTTTGACCTATGGCCATCAAACACTAATCAGTCCATTGTTAAGTCCCAGTGGACATTTGTGCCAAATTTGAAGATATTCCCTCGGGGCGTTTCTTGAGATATCGCGCTCATGAGAATGGGATGTATATACGGACGACCTAAAACATAATGCCTCTGGCTGCGGCTATCGCTGTTATGGAGGTAGAAAAACCAAAAAAGGCAGCTACCAAAATTCTAAAATATAATGAAGCAGGTTATACTTTCATGCAGCCCCTGAGGCTAATGAAGCAGCAGGTGGGAATTTATGCACTCTGGTAATTCTGGTCCTACCTGCTGTGCATATTCTAAGAGGGAGATCAGGTATGGCACTGGTGGCAGCAGGCCGGGGAACACAGCACTTCTGATTGAATCCAAGGCTTCAATGAAGAGGCCGCACTCTATCATAGTACCAACGTTGCTGAAGTCTGTCTCTGTAGCCTGGAGGAATAAAAGAACAATGATGAAACGTAAGCGATATATGGAAAGGAGGAGAAAACACTGCACTCTAAGAGACGGGCGGCAGAAAGAGGAGGGCAGGAGGGTAATGGGAATAGGAAGTGAATGGGCATCAAAAGTTCCTGGAGGTCATTTCTGACTGTCTGTTACTGGCAAATAGCATATGGATTCAGAAAGTACAGAATGGAAATACACGAGCACTTATAATAGCAATCTGATGGAGATCCACTTGGGTAAGGTATGGACAGGACGGTGGAGAGTATTGTTAATAGGCCTGCCAATCAAAACTCTCAGATCAGCTGACAGTGGTGGTTAGATCGGTGACCTGAGTATGATGCGCCCTTGCTCTCGATGTCACTTTCCATTGAAATGTATGACACAAAGGAAATTGAATGCCCTGATCTTCTTGATGAAACACATAGTTATTTTAGAGATGTAAGGTAGTGATCAGGGGTGGGGAAGGGGGGTGGGTATGTGTGCATGTCTACCTGGAACTGTGGACGGTATGGGTCATTGTAACCCATAAATTCAAGGAAGCACAGTCTCGGGCGGCTCTATAGCAAAGACACCATTAACAATGTCAGATATATACATACAACACAAGGACAAAAAAAGTAAGTTCAAGTAAGCAGAATGTAAGCCAACTAAGAGCTTATTATATGATGACTAGAAACTACGTTTCTCTGCAACATGCTTTCACACACACACACACACACACACACACACACACACACACACACACACATATCCAGACCTCCTGTTTGATGACATAGTCCCTGAGTTCTGTTTCCAGGCTAGAGATATCCACAAAGTTGGCCTTCTTCGTCTCTGATGCAGCATGATCATTGCTTATGTCAAACATATCCACGCAGTTGCTCTGCCAGAGAAAAACACGGCAGCAACAGTAGAAGACTTTTAATATTTTCAAGCCAATATTCCTACAATTAAAAAGCATTAATATAAATTGTTAAATAGGTTTGGGCAACCAATCAGAAGCAAAATAAAAGCCTTCAATACTTGAGCGCTGATTGCACATAAATGAAATCAAGACCGCACCTTTTACATAAATAAGTTTAACTTACCCCAAAGAGGTGCTGGACAATGTGGCTTACAGGGTAGCAAGGAGCATTATGGGATTTTGAGTCCCCAGTGAAGGGTTTCGCCATGACATGTGTGACAGAGGCATGAGAAGGAGGAGGGCATCGGTATACTTTTGCCCTGCCTGCTTTTAGAAGCCTGGGAAAGATTAAAATCATTTAGTATCATACTCCACAAAATTATGAATGGATTGTTGGGATTGGCGATAAAGTAAAGACATCCCACCGTCTGAACATGGCCCTGCGTGTGGGTTCCTGGACCATGAGGAGCACCCTCCAGCCCTGGAAGGCTCCTGCTAGCCTTCCACTGGCCACCTTCTCCCTCCACTGCCTGACAGGGTAGAAGGGAGACGTGGCACCTGTGGAAAAGGCAACTTCATAGGGTCCCTCTGCGAGCCAGGAGCCATGCTTAAAACTGTCCAGCACGTATTCTGGAGTCACAACCCACTTTCCTGGTCAAGGCAAATGAAAGAGAGAGCAGCAGTGTTTTGTAGGTAGTTCAGTTAGATGATAAATTCAAAACGATAAGATATAACTTAATTTTCATCACTGTAATAATAGCAATCATCATGACTGACCTGCAGCACAGGCTGCCAAAAACTTCTCACTGGACAAAACCTGAGGGACTATGAGATGGGTGCTGGCATGCTGATAGACCTAGAAGACGATCAATGCATCAGTCTAATGACATGTAACACACAATTATAAGTGGCAGACAATAAGAAGTGGGTTTTCATATGTCATAAATACAAGATGTTCCTGTAGGTGGGTCTGTATGATATGGTTAAAATTAAAATCAAATAATCTAATTGTTGCACACTGCAAAGAACTGTGTTCCGCTGTTACGTGTTTCAACACTCGATTAACCTTTTCAAAACTGCTAAGTATATACCAATAGATACATATGAAATAAAACTCTGTCATATATTAAAAGTAGATATATGAAACCACACATAACTATCGTAAAAGTTGTGAAAACCAAACTACAGTCGAACATCAGTTGTAAACACTACAGTATTAAGCACATAGTCTCTCTTAGTGTGTACACATCTACCTGGCAGGCACTACGCACACTGACAGAGAGACTAACTGCTGTCAGCCAGAGGCAAAATTTTCTGCATGTGTACCGACAACACAAAGACCCAGAACCACCGTGTTCTCCAACTCCTTGCTACACGTGGCAGTTAACTGTCGATCTGTGATACATACAGTACACTGCCGCCAGTGCCACTGTCTGATTTATTCACTCAATTACAGTTAGTACTGTAATATACTAAAATACTTTCACACAAAGTGGGTGCTATAGGAATACAAAGATTAAAAGTCTCATAGTTAGATACTAGATTTAGGGCCCCTTGTTTGCGGTGACACACTACCATCGTCTGGCTCCCTATCCCTCACGTCATAGCTTCATGGATCACTTAACGGACTCAACATTCATTGGAGTAAATGTACTAACATTCGCTGGTTCTTTAAAATGCAAAGATTAGTTTGGTCATGTTAATTTAAGCTTCTAGGCTACTTGTGATACTAGTAACCATTTTTAGGACATCACACAAGCTCTGGTTAAGGTGTGAAGGGCATTAATATGATTTGTTTATCATCTAACACTGAATAATAATAAGATATCAGAAAAAAAAGGAAGTTAATCATCAGATGCAGGCCCTTTAAAACAAAATATTTTACAGTCTTGGTTGAAGTGCATCTGCCATTTCTCCCTAACTGTCTTTGAGGGATCTGTACTCACAGAGCCACCCATGTATGTTCCCCCCAGCTGCTGGATGCACTGGACCAAAACTCTCTTTTTCTCACGGGTCTTGATCCCAGAGATCTGGAAAACGTGCGTACTGCTCGCCATCCTGACAAAGACATATAAGCATAGACAAAGTGAGGCTGCAATTCTTGTTTGACTGCATGACTTGGAATATGTTAACTGCACATTAACATACCATAGGGAAAACAGGGAGGGGATCATTTGTAGTGGTTTAACTACATATGACGACACTTGATGACACGTTTAGGGCATATCATTTGACTGAGTCGGTTATATAACGTTAGACAGGTAGGACAAAGTTATTTGCATGCAAACAAAACAACAAGATAAACAGTCTCTGCAGCAGCTCCTCTAATAACCTTGCACCTGTAGGCTACAGTCTCAGGGTTCACTGGATTACCAAAAACCAGAGTTGATTCTTGTTCATTTACCAGTGGTTCAACTTCAAGTACTCTTAAACACAGCTGACCGATCAGGTACCTTTCCTCATACCACCGATGATGAGTCTGATGTCCTCCCAATTACGTTCAGGCGCGCCAAAACTCCAACACTGACATCGAATAACGTGGGCAGTGTTGTGTCCCAGCGTTTGGCAGTTCCTTCCAAAGATATGTTCAACTTCGCGAAAACAAATACATTTTGAATTGATTATTAGTGTTAATAAACATGTCGATATGTGTTTGCGACTTCACCGCCCAATTGCCATGTGTTGACAGCTTCGCGGCACAGCCAACTATTTCGGAGAGGGGAGTTTTTTCATGTAGTAGTATTATCGATACGTATTATCAACGTTTAAACAACAATGTCTTCGATAAAAAGATGTAAGAATGAATTGAAATTATTAACTTTAATAGCATTTGATCGAATATTGGTAGAAAACGCATACAATTCCGACATAATGGAAAAAGTCCACCCCCATTTGGTTTGCCAGTTGGAATCCTCCATAAAGCGGAAGTTTTCATCGAGTTACTTCCAGGTTGTTGTCACGGACGCTTTCTATCCCCGGAAATAAGGATAATAACATATCGCACAGCACTGATTGATTAGCGGGGATCGATTGATAATATTATCTTGATTCTAACAGAGAGTCTGCTCATGAAACCGCTCGGCTGTTTATTAAAACGGCTCCGTTAACGTTCAGTGACAGCGATAGATAAGCTCCCCATCGCAGTAGTGTCATTGTATTAACCTGCGTGGTGGCACACTTGATGCTGAATTGTATTGGTTTATGGTTTATAGCCACACATAGCTGCCGTAGACAAATGTCAGCAATAAGGAACTCGCACATGACGGTGTCCATATTTCCCCTACCTGTGACGTATTGACATCAAAACGAGAGGCAAATATAAAGGAGCTTATGAGAGGTAAGATACAAAAAACATGCATGTGTTGTCGCTCAGAGTAACACTGAATTACACAGGTGCCACGTGAACCCACTGCATTTTGTGAAAAATACAGATCAGCAAAATCAGCGAGGAGGCTATAGTGTCAATTCTTTATGTAGAGCTGCTGTAGAAGATGTGTCTGGTCACATGGTCAAGTACCACAAGGAGGGAAAAGTCAACAGCTCTGCAAGTTATGGTCTCTCTTTTTCTCTCTGTCATTGATGTGTTGCTTACATCTACAAAAATATGTTTATTGTTAACACCAGAAGAAAACTATGAGAGTAAAGTAGCCTATAATCAAATAAGCAATATTATTACATGTTGATTTATTATTTAAGTGAAATTAAAAATACCAATAAATTTGCTAGGTCCAGCTTCTTAAATGTGATCATCTGCCATATGATTTTGATTTTTATTATTGGTAACTGCATAGATTTTAGTGTCGAGCTGCTGTTTGGACAAAACAAAAAAATATTTTATTCTATTTTATTTGTTTATTTATTTTACAGGTTTTTTTGACACTCTAAGGATAAAGGGATTGATCAGTAATCAAATCAATCTGATCCAAGAACGATGACTAAACCCCAGCATACCAAAAGATACTAGATGAGACTGTTTTAAAATTAAACTAAAATGTTTCCAAATGATAATATAATGCATTTTTTGAGCCATGATGATGAAACCATTAATCGATCATTCATTAGCCATCATCAACAACAATTTAGATAGTCAATCATTAATTGATTATTTGCAAAATTCATAAATGTAATGATCTTCAGCTATCCTTTGTTTTATACTGAGTTGGTGTAAATTGAATACCTTTGGGGTTTACGTGTTGGTTGGATTAAAAAAAAACATGAAGTTTAAAGCACAGTCTCACATCAGTGTCTGGTTATTTAAGATTTTTTTTTCACTATTATCTGACATTTTATACAGTAAAAGACTGATCACTTATAATAGATCTGTTAATAATGCAAGTAGTTGTTGCGTTACGCCAAATTCTGTGACCTGTCAGAATCTGTGACCCCTAAAACCCAACTCTAACCACTTAACAATTAACAAAACTATGACATTTTTTTTTACCAGTATGTATTGACTGTATTTACTTTGTATGCCAGATTGTCACCCATCCAGTTACTAAATACAACTAATAAAACCTTTATGTTTATGTCAGTTCCCCTGCTGTAAATGCATGTTTAGGATAGGAGTTTTTAGTTCACTGAAATCATGACTGTTGGGATGTAATAAGCCGCGCAATATGAACTGCTCCACTGTGACAATATTGTCTTGCTTTCCAATAGTTGTAATTGACTCATTGCTCAGTGTACTTTTAATACTGTTGAATGATGATGATTATTCTACAAAACAGCAATGACAAGTAATATCAGGATTAAGTCATGTATTATTCATTCCCTCAGCGTAGGCTAATCACATGGGCATTTGTTATGATGATGCCAAGTTGTTGCACCGCAATTTTAGAGCAGTCTTACATAACATATTTTAAGACGATATTATGTACACATATTTCCCTATGGTGTAGAAAAAAAGTGACCAATATATTTTAACAAGATTAGTGCCACCTAAATTGAGCAGAACTATCACTATATCAGATCTGATGAGACTAAAGCCCATCACTAAGCAGACAGGACTTATTGTAAAGAGGAAAATCAGTCAGAGGCAGTGCAGTGTAGCAGGACCACATGGTTGCACAGTAACAGTGAAGCCATGTTCCCCCCCTGGGCATGCATGAGATAGTTTTCAGCAGTATTGTGATCTTAGAATATTCACCTATTTAATCTATTATGTTTCTTTTACAGCAGACTGTTAGGTACCCCCTTTAAAATAATGTTGACTTTAACTTGACATGCTCTAAGTGGCTTTAAAGCGACGGCCTGGGGGACGTGCTGCTAAATATTTCAGGACAAACTCATTACTGTAAATGGGCCTGTGTGTTAGCCTAGCTGGGGTAGACAGGCAGCAGCAAGAGAGATAGGACAGTGATGTGTGTGTGTGTGTGTGTGTGTGTAGCTGGGTTTCTTCCTCTGTTCTAATAGCTGTGGAGTGGTTGTCTGAGGCAGGCAGCGTCTCAGCGCCTGGCCCAGTTGTCCCTGTTGCAACACTATGAAACGCACAGGGGCTCCTCCAACATCTGCTTTGTAAAGAGCTAATGACAAGACAATGGAGACCGGATGATTTAAAGTATAGTACTAATGAGGCCCTGTGTGCTGCTTGGAGAATCCTGACACACACTCACTTACATGTACACACTCATGCTCAAGATAACAGATGATATGTTGGGGAGACCAGGAGGTAGACACCCAGTAGACATACTGTAGAGTGTACACGTTCAGACCGTCTGTCCATCTGTCTGTCTGTCTTTTTTACACTTAAAGAGTGTGCTGAAGACTGCACACACACACACACACACACACACACACACACACACACACATTATTCATAATCACACACTGTCTGGCTCAGCCCAAATAATTACAATGTTGAGTTCCTAATCCATGGATTTAAAATTTTATTCCCTTTCTGCAATGGCTGCGCATAGACCCCTTCTCAGACAGTGGCGCAGAGGGAGCGTGATGATGAGGGGAAACAGTAAGAGAGAAGAAGAGAGGGAGAAATAATAAAGGACAAGCTTAACTGGTGAGGCTGTCAGCGGAGGAAAATAATATTTGTCCAGCTGGACAGGCCTCCCTTTGTGCAGGCTAAATGAATGTTGAGCTTCCTGTCTGCCCTGTCAGGGAGAGTGGCATAGACTGTATGCAGCAGCGAAGAAGCGGAGCGGAGTGTGGGGAGCTGTTTGGAGTTTGACAGGGATTATTAAAATCAGAGCAGATGACGAGGAAAGGGGCGAGAGGCGGAGTGTGAGAAAGCCAAATTGACACAGACACTCTCCATTACCTTCCACTTGACTCACGTTGATGACAATGTTGATATGAGACCCAGCAACGCGGCACCAGCGTGGGATTGGCTGTTAGCATGAGCGTTAAGCACCACAGGGTAGGGGGGCGGCCCTCAGTTGTGGCAGAGACGTAAGGAGATGAGTTGTTTATTTAAAGCCTCGACTGAAGAGCATCTCTCCTCATTGTTTATTTATTTGGTCTATTTTTTTTTTTTTTTTTTTTTTTTTTTTTTTTTTTTTTTTTTGCTTTGTTAACTCACTGTAGTGTCAGTAGGTGGAAATGGTTAGAGGCTGAGGCAATGCATTTTGATCAGGGGTCCTCCCACTGCAAATGATTGTCTAAGGACAGAGGAGGGGAACTGGAAGAAACTGTTTTTGTAGATGATAAGCTTCCTTTTGTTTCAGGTGTTTCAGGTGCAATTGATTTGTGCCTCCTAATAAGACTCCAGTTTGAGGAGATTTCAAATTATTATAGTCCACATGACTGTCGGCGTGTGTGTACAGAGTGTGCGTGTGTGTTCAGTGTCTTGACAGACAGCTGTGATAATACAACACTCCAGATCTCTGTTATTTGGTGTCAGTCTAAATTGTTGATTTAATCCTGACACCAGTGCTGTCTTTCTCATTATTTTGCTTTATGAACTGGTACATGTCATGTGGAGTGTTTCTAATGTTATAGTCATCTCTCTCTCTTTCTCTCTCTAGTTCCTTCTCCCTGCAGAGCGGTATGGAGTGGCCTGGGGATTTTCCTCAAGATCATGCTTTTGTGGAGCTGCTGGTTCCAGGGGTTTCCAGTGAACTGGACTTTGAGCAGCTCCTAAAAGACACAGAGGAGAAACTCAATCTTAATGCCAACAGGTCAGTCAAAATAGCAAAAGCATTAACTTAATATGCCCTCTTGATTCCTTTTGAGCTTGAATTAGTATAGTTTTGTCCTTAAAGTTTTCCCACATTTCTCTGACTTTCACTTGTCCCCCACTCACTTTTACACCACTTTAAGAATTTAAACTTCATACTGTCAAACCCAGATTCAAATTAAGTACTGTCCCAGTTGACAAAGGCGCCCCAAATAAGAAGACGTGGACGTGACAGTAGAGTTTTTAAAGTGGACTGTTTTGGGGGGGATTATTTCCTGGTGGGACCTCTCATTTCGTCTTGTAAATCTCAGGTGAATGACAGGAAGTGGAGCGCAATATAATGCGCAATTTAGTATGAGAGCACAACACTGGCACAATTAAATAAATGTAAAACAGTAGCTTTGACAAAACATAATTAAAGCTTCATGTTTGCTTTGATGGATTATATCACTTCTCAGAAAACATCTGTGGAAGCTGTTGTTCACACTGTACAGAGATTAAGGGCTCTGATTTCTTTATGCTGAATGTGTACAGACACTAGCAGGAGTGATTTTAAAGAGAGGCGCAACCCGCATGACTGACAGACTGGGAAAAAAAGCCAGTCATATTGTTTACAATGGCAGCAATATGAGCAGTGCTCCAGCGGTAGAAATATTAAATCATGATTAAAAACTGAAAGACTGCATCCATATTTTGGTCTGTTTTTCTTCTTCTTTCTCTCTTTGCCACTATGTCTTTCTCATTATCACTCCACGAGGATTAATCATGTCAGTCTCCCAAATTAAAACGTCCAATTTACCAATCAAGCACCTTCATCAGTGTTTAAAAAAAAAAAACATATTGCAGACTCATTCGGAGAGCATTGTAAACGCAAACACACATTGCTGAAATGTCATGTGTCGTGAGCTCCAACAAAAATCCTCACTTTTGCAAATGCCTGCTTTAAAAAACATCACATTTAATTTAAAATAAAGGCAGAAGAAAATCCTCCATTTCATCAGTTTCTGCTTTCCTCAGTTGGAAATAAAAATATTAAGAGAAACCTGTTTAACACAACGACCAGAAATCAGGTTTTTCTGCCATAAAAATCTTATTTCCCGACCCTCTACACAGACGTCTAACAGACAGTTAGTTCACGTGATATGCAGCACAAAGACCTGTGACAGGTAAAGTGTCACTGTGGCAGCGGTGCTGAGGAATGAAAGGAAAGATCACTGCTCTAGCTGTGTCTTGTTGTTGCTAAAATATAGCTAATCAAATCCAATTTGTGATTATAACTGACTGTGAAACTAAAATCAGTAAGTCAGTTTTTACAGCTGTTTGTGAAATTCAGGCACATTTGCACAACAGGGAACAAAGTGAACTGACAATGACTGTCCTTTTACTGTGCAGTCAGAAATGCACAAAATTAAAAGTGTCATAGACAGTATAAGACTAAACTAAATTCAACCCTTGGCTCAAACATATGGAAGCACAGAGAGAAATCTGAGCAGTTACAGGTAACTGTGGCTTTTAGACTAACCAGCCTTAACCTGATTTCTCTCAATGACCTGGTTTGTCACACATGTGTAAATGTAGTTTGAGTGTTAATGGTTGAGCTCATTTGAGACACCTGGATTGAGATTCATAAAGAGACCATGATCAAACTTTAAAAATGATCTCAAAAAGGGTCAAGGTATTTGATCACATAAACTGACAGAGGAATCTTTCGTGGTGGTTCGTGGTTTCATTAATTAATGGAACAATCTTGCCATCGTGTGTTATCGAAGAAAATGCGATGTGGCAACTTATTTTTTTCCCCGTACACTGTCACCGAAGACTGAAATATAGACGTCTGTCAATGATGGCAGACGGGAATAGTTGGAGAGCACAAATAGACTGATAAAGAGAGAGACATGGAGGGTGAGAGAAGAAAAGAGAAATCTATATTTCAGGTCTTTTATCGTTTTTGGCGTTGTGAGGCTGAGGGCAGATGATGAAGGACAGGCTAAATGTAGCAAGTGAACAAAGCCTCACTCTGGCACCATTAGTGTCTGGGACTCATCCCTTCCTCTCTCTCTCCCTCTCTCTCTCTGGCTCCCTCCCCTTCTCTCTCTCTTTCTTTCCTTCCTCCTTCTAAATGGGAACATAATAATTGAAGATTCCACATCTTGAAACGAAAACCCTTGGGTAGGTAATTCAAGGCTTATTACAGAAGGCCGGGCCATTTTTCTGCTTTCTAAGCATTAAAGGGTTATTTTGTGTTCCTGCAGATGGGAGTGGGATAACCATTATGAGAACAAAGCATCCAGATAATGGAGAATGGGGCTAAAAATAAGGCAATCCTCCTCTCGCCGTGGGGGACCACTGGTCAGTGTCTGTCAGGCTGCAGCTAACTTCCTCCCAGACTACTTCAGGATAGCCCTTTTACTGTCTGGACACATCCAGGCAAACAAAATCTTGCAAGGCCTCTTTTTCGCCTCAACCAGGGTGGGCTGCAGGCATATACACACCCACACACACATCCACAGTGCACTCACCTGCTGCCTAATTGACTTATCAGTGTCTGGGACAAATTACGGAAGTGGAGGAGAGGAAACGGAAGCCGAGTAGATGGAGGAGACAGAGCTGCCCACACCCGTGAAGGACTTCAACCTGTTTAGGGGTCAAAGTGACTGGCCTGCTCCCAGTTCTCAGATGTCAGAGATTTGCCTAAGAGCTGCACCCTAATTGAAGGAGATTAAGACCAGCTGACAACGGAGCTGGCTCCCCCAAATTGAAATGCTGTAATCCATTAGTTTTCATCAGATGGGACAGTGGCGCTGTTTAGGGTCGGGCGGCGAGAGGGGCGACCAGGAAAAGACCTCTAATGAAGTGTCAGCACGGGCCTGGAGACTGCAGACAGGCCTCTGGTTTTTACACTGGCAAGGCAAACGGCTCTCACTAGTCGCCTGCCAATCTTGATCAGGGTACAATATCAATACTTTTAAATTTAATTCTGTGTGTGTGAGTGCTTCTGATAATCAGGATTTGTGTGCAAGCAGGTGGAGTTGAACGCCTGCCACGGTAAAATAGCGTGCAAGGTTCCCTCTCAATGAACAAAAATACTGATCTGCAGTCTTCGCAGTATGTAGTTGATTTTGTGTTTAGCTGTGCGTGACACGTGTGTTAAGTTAGTATATCAGCTGTATCGGTTCTCCGGTGTCATTGGCTGGGCTGGGTGGCTGTCGGGGGGGGTTGAGGGCTGAGGGCACTAAGTGGGCGACGGGCTGGGCCAGGACGGGATCTGTTTTCAGCCTGTTCATTCAAGCCCATTCACTGCTTTTCCCCTCGCAGAATGGGGCCCTTTGATGGAAGAGATATTTAGTTCTCAGGCGGCTGGTTTGGCACTGACTGGAGCTGGGGCTTATTTGAAAGGGATCTTCCTGCCCCCGTTGCCTCCAACCCCCCACCTCCTGTAGGCGAGCGGAGGGGAGCGGAGCGCGACAGACAGACAGCCCCACAGCAGCCCACCCACACTAAATTAATTCTGACAAGGAACTTAAGATAACGTCAAAGCGCTGACTAATCGCGGGATTGGGTTTCTGTAAGTCAGGGAGCTGTGAAATGTGCCATCATATCTAATAAAAGACCTCCGGTTGTTCCCTTTCTCTCTCAGCGGTGGTGAAGGTTGGGGGGGTTGTGCGGGGTTGCGGTGTCGACTGTCTAGCTAGACCAGTCTGAAAAACAATTAGATTTCACTTCAGCAGCGAAAGTGCAAGTGTGTGTGCCTGTGTGTGTGTCAGTTAGGGTAAGATGATTGACATGTTTGTCAAGAGGCCTAAAGAATCCTTTCCTCCCAGTTTCCTCTACCTCTTTTCTCATTCTCTGGCTCTTTTGTTGAGTTCTGCTCTGGCGTTTTTGCCATTACGGGTTCGTCCATTGTCGTCTTCACTCAGATAGTTGAATGGTTTTATTTTCTGTGACTCCTCTGTTTTTTACCCATTTTTACCTTCCTCTTCTCTCATTCTCTTTCTGTCTCTTTCCTCGGCGTCTGAGCTGCTGGCAGTGGAAGTCATCAGGTTCGGAGCTAATCCTGCCAAGTTGATTAGGCTGCAGGTAGCTTTTACACCAGCGGGCAAAAGGTCGCAACATTGTAGAGAGCTGGATGGACTTCTTGACACAGACCATCCACATTGACTTTATAACTTACAGCACAAGGCCCTAAGGGGGGGTAATTGAAAGGCGGGAGTACGGAAAAGAAAATTAGGAAAGTAAGAGTTTTGAGGAGAGAGAAAAGAAAGAGGGGAAATAGAGAGAGAAAAACTGTGGAGGCGAGGCTCGAAAATGTATCTGAAGAGGCAAGTGCTGTTGCTGTAGCCATTAGAGTACATTGTTTTCTTGAGTGAAGGCAAGAGTGAGATGATGGGGAGTGGAACAAGAGAATGAAGCCTAGAAGCCATTCTCCTTCCTGTCTTAGTCTGTGGCTTCATACAGGTTTCAATGCAACAATCTCTGAAGTCCGCATATGGTGACATTGAGTCTCATAGGTTGCTCTAACACCTCACGGAGTCCCAGGCTATTAAAGTGGATGTCCTACAAGCTTAATCTGAAATTAAAAACCTCAATTACGTTATAAACTTGAGTAACAAGAGAAAAGCCACCCAGGTTATATCCATAGTGTAATCTACTTACGTTTTCTGCTTTTAATGAACTTCAGAGAGTCAGTGAAAAGTGAGCTATACAGATGGAAGCCCATTTGAAACCTGCTGTCTATGTGAAGTCCTGGGGTGGAGCCCAGAATGAACATCCATGTTTATGACGCACCATAAACACACATACAGTGCTCCGTGCTGCCATTTAATCTACAGCAGGGTTTCATTGCAAGACATGGCAATGACAATGTTTCTAAACCTAAATCTCCTCAACCAGACGTATTCCAGCAAGACTATGATCCGAAATTGGGGAAAAATGAATAACATCAGCAACGAAGATTGCATGTTTCGCTGATGTTAGTATGTAGATACATGCAGCAGTGTACTTGTACTTGTACTTGCAGCTGGGGAATGACTGTAACAAAGAATGGTGGCTCTTTCTACCATGAAAAATCACCAATTAAAACCTCTAACCCCAAATCATCAAAACCTGACATGTTCCTGCGGGAACCCAATCCGACATTGGAGAGAAATAAACAACATCGGCAACCAAGGTTACATATTTCCCCGGTGTTAGCATGTAGCTACAAATAGCATTGAAAGCTACTTAAACACCATGTAAAGAAGTCAATCATGAGCTGACATCAGCTTTTCTTGAAAAACAGAAAATAAAAGGTAGAAACTAAGTTAGAGTAATCGCAACAGTATGAACCCTGAGGTTTTCGCTCACAAAGATTACTTTTACGACATTCAATATAAACATTCCACATACTTACATTATAAAAGATAAGGAAAAGTATAATGGTCCGTTTTAATTATATTGTATACAGAAGTCAATTTTCTCAGAACGTCATTGCTATATTCTCTTCAGGGAAAGCAAAGTCAGAGGTCGCACAAACAAACCCGCATCTGAACAGTCCTTTGTGTAGTTTAAAGTGGTGTTTTCCACACAGTACCGTCAGCAACCCTGAGTCGTGCCGGTCATGCTTTGACCTTGCTGAAGTTGTGCGAGTACTCATTCAGTCTGTCACAAGTTGATACATTATATTTCCTATACAATGATTATACAAGAAAAAGCAGGAACATGTAAAGCAACACACACACAGGGTGAATAAAACATGATAAAAGCTTATTTTAATGACGTGTTTGAAAGTTCTGCACTTGTCTAACAAATATTGCCTGGCATCACATCACTCCAAACACACAAAAACACACCCACTTTATAATCAAGGTTTCTGTCAGTCAGCAAGTTGGTGTCAAAAGAATAAAGTAAGATGTATCATCTGGCCTGCCTAAAGAAGAAGAGAGAGAGGAAGAGATAGTTAAAGAGAGGGAGAGAAAGAACGATAGCATTAGGCAGTGTTCAACCTAGAGGATAGCGGTTTGTAACAGTCTATAACATTTTATCCCCTTGCGTTTTTCCCCTCTGAAACGAAAGTGTGTCAGATTGAACGGTTATTTAATGTGTTGCCATTGTAAGACATCTGGATGCGTTCATGGCCCAGGAGCAGGCAGGAGGCAGTTTATAGACCTGCGGTAGGGGATGAGCTGTCTAAAATGGCACTTTGGCTCATGTAGTCTACCACACACACACACAGTCATACACACACACACAAGTTTGGAAGATAAGACATGTAGTTCCGCAATTGCTGATTGCAAGTTCGCAAGGACCAAAGTTATGTATTAAACCAACCTTATATAATTATTTGATTTTCTGCATTCATACATTTGCTTGTCTTTCTTTTATTATTTGATATTTATTAATTGACCAATCGATTGTCAGATTGATCGTTTCAGCCCTACTCTTACTGTATGCATGCTCACGTTCAGGCAAGCAAACACACCCAAGCACATCACACAATGTAGCAGCGTTCACAACACCATAACATGTTTAATTATGCAGGTATGTAGGCCTATGCACACGCACACGCACACACACACACACACACACACACACACACACACACACACACACTGTCTTACATGGCCAAATATATATGCATTGATTTGCATGGAAATGACTAAACATGTCGAGCCCAAAGATGTCATTTCTAATCTGTCATATTAAAGGGGAAACGGAATAGCTGATGCAGTCTGTTAAAATCAAAAGTGTGTGTGCGTGTGTGTGTGTGTGTGTGTGTGTGTGTGTGTGTGTGCATGTCAAAGGGAAGAGTAAGACGTGAGACGGCAAGAAGCGTGTGTCTCAGATGCCTGCCGTTGCCTGTAACACCACTTCACACCAGATGCTTAGCACACACTCACACACTGATATATCGATGTCTGTGTTCATTACTGTTGATGCTTCTGTATCTGTCTTCTCACGGTACGGACACTGGATGAGAGTGAGGAAGAGGCAAACATGATGGGGTGTGTAGGTCCGTGTGCATCTGCAGTGTGGTGTCTGTGTGTATGTATGACTTTAATGTGGCTGGTTGCATGTATTGTTCCTATGTTTTTTGGTGCGGCAGCAGTGTCTTCATTTGGGAACATGTATGTTGGAATGACTCGGGTGTACTTAGTCTCTTGACAGTCTCCTTTCAAAATTAAGTACGGTTTTATTCCTGTAGGACTAGTGTAAGGCAACCAGTCAGAATGAATTGCTTCCAAACCAAGGAATGAGTAGTGGACTTTTGCAGGAGCTGCGAGGATCGCCTGGTCTTGGTCTTTAACAACAACGAAATTCAACATGTGGACAGCCACAGATACCTGCAAGTGACACTCTCCTCCACTTTGAAACGAGTGGACAACTCAACTATTCTCAAGATAGTGCATCAAAGACTTTATATTTTTAGACAACTGAAAAAAATGTGGCATACTAAGAGATAGTTTGGGGCAGTTTTATATAGCAGCGGAAAGCATCCTTACCTACGCAATAACTTTGTGGTTTAGCAACATGTCAGCTGAGGACAGGAGACAGCTGAAAACTGCATTCAGAAATATTTGATGTGATCTCTCACTCTTAGCAAAAATCTTTAAGGCTGTAGGCTACAAAAAAAGGCCCCTCTCCTAGCTAACAGCTTATTAATTTCCTTCCTTCTAATGAAAAAAAAAAAAAAAAAAAAATACTAAGAAGCATTGACACCAGAAAATCCAGGTTCCAAAACAGCACATATCATGAAGCTGTCTGCCTCCTTAAAATTACAAACATAGCACAGCAGGCCACCCAGCAAGTTAAATAATTCTAAGATAGGGCTGATGTTTTTAAGCACTTGATGCACTTTATGTAACGGGTCATTTCATGTGGCTAATTTCCCTATAGGTGCTAGTGTTTAATCTATTGCGTTTTTAAATGTTAAATCTTTGTGTTATACTTTATATATATATATATATATATATATATATATATATATATATATATATATATGCACTTTATTAATCCCCCTGAGGGGAAATTCAATTTTTTCACTCCGTTGTCATTAGCACACAGGTCTAAAATACACACACGCACAAACAGGACCTATACATGCACAAAGTGTCAGGCCTTGGTCAGGCGCCCCGAGCAGTTGGGGGGTTCAGTGCCTTGCTCAAGGGCACCCTGGCAGTGCCCAGGAGGTGAACTGGCACCTCTCCAGCCACCAGTCCACGCTCCGTATTTGGTCCAGACGTTGAGCCGGCGACCCTCTGGTTCCCAACCCAAGTCCCTATGGACTGAGCTACTGCCGCCCCCATTATGAGTATTTATGGGTATGGATAGTACCTTTCTAACAGTTTAGATCAACAGGAACATGCTGGCTGGTAAATATGGCATGTAGGAGAATATCAGATGGACCAACTCTATGCCAAACCAGAAAAAGCAATTTTTACCAAGACATACTGTAAAGTTGAGACTAAATTCGGTTGAAAATGTCATTCTTCTGCGTATTTTTGTTGTCCCTTTCTGTTGTTGTCAGATTCAAACATGAGCGGAAACAATTGAGAATGTGTGGGGGGTATTTTCCACTCAGTTCCCTCAACTAACATTTGTTTTGCTGAGTGCTTTACTCTTCTGCTCAGAGCTTGGCAAAGTATACTGTTTCATAGAGCTAGGGCTTTTAGACTTACACAATGTATCTCTCTTTCACTCAGCATTGAACAGCAGCTGAAGGAGCTCCAGGCCAAAATGGGGGACTCCCGGGAGCGTCCGCTGAGCCCCTCAGAGTGCCTGCAGTGGTTCAACATCAGAGCGCACAGCAGTTTCAGGCCTGTAACCACGGGACATCAGGAACTTATGGACTTCTTCAGAGCTTTGGTAATACATCAGGGTGATGATGACACTGAGTGATGGCGATGATATTAATAAAAGTGCTATTTATTTTAAATATTTCACAGATAATAAAACTGTAGAAATGTTCGAAAATGAGAAATCTAGAAGACTGATAACTAATGGTGGTTATGTCCGTCATTATGATTTCATCAATCTGCATTTATATTACTGAGTTCAGTTTCCCACTTAATTGCGCAGACATTCTGTTATTAACATTTAGCTATCCGTTGATCTGCAGCCCTGTTTATTAACAAGACCCTTCAGATGTACGACGACAGCCCTGTACTTAATAAATGGATTTGGCTGCAAAATATTTTCATAACTTTTGTATGATGACCATCAATGAGCTGACTTGCAGTCGGCTTTTTATTATTAACATTGTCCCTCTGTCCCACTTAGAAACAGTACCTGAGGTCTGAAGAGGAGGGGAAAGAGGAGGTGATACTTCAACTACTGCTGAATGTGTCTGCCCAGTGTGGTGTCTGCTTTCCCTGTACCCCATCTTCCTCTCTGAGTGCCTCCTCCATCCACTTGGTACATACAGTCAGAGATGATGCTTCATTAGAGGTAATATACTGCACCATTTGTATATTGGTATTTGTGTCAGTTGAATGATATCTTACAGTTCTTAATAGTTCATGGATTACTTAAAGGAATACTTCAACTCCAAATTGCCTTTTATACATGAATCACTCACCCAGTGTTGCATTGAATTTTTGAGGAAATTTTGTATTTCATGCATGCCTCTGGTGAACAAAGATTTTTTTTGATGAATTGAAGTCATAGGGGTCCACCTTTAACAACAGCAAAACAATAATAAAATCAAAGTATAATCCAAGTCTTATTTATCCAGTTGTATACTTAGCACCTCTCATACAGACAGCCCTTTCAAATGGGGAACTATACTGAAAGTTAAACTCATCTTTGCTCTCTTCAAAGCCAGACTCCACTGACAAAAAAAGTAATTTTACCTTGCTGAAGACGGGAGTTGTTGGTCTACCACTGCCTCGAGTGGTAGTCTGTGTGTTATCGTGTGGCTTTGGTGAATCCGAACTAACCCTTTAAAATGCCAAAGTCACGCAATAACACGACAAACTACCAGTCAAGCAGCTCCAGTGTTCAGCAAGGTAAAATTACAGTTTTTGTCAATGAAGTCTGGCTGTAAAGAGAGCAGATTAAGTTGCACTTTCCAATCAGATCCTCGTCAGTACTGTAAGTGCTATCAGTTTTGAAAGTACTAAGCATACAACTGGATGAATGAAACTTGGATTGTACTGCACAAGTTTTCTTCACAAATGTAATGTAACACAGAGTGAGTAACAGATATACAAATGGCAATTTGGGTGGTGAAGTATTCCTTTAAAGGATAGTTTCACATTTTTTCAGTGCCATCTTAAAACATCTTTTACATGTCTATGCATTGAAACTGTTATTGGTCACTGTAATTGTTTCTGCTCCTCATACTGGCCACAAAGAGATTGGGTATCTTCCAAAGTCACAGGAAGTGTTTCCTTGTGGAGCTGCAGTGGAGAGATGGTCCAGTAACAAAACTGTCTAACAGACTTTAAAAATGGGAACCCGTCCTTGAGTATATGTTAAAATAAGTTATGGCATTGTTCACTGCAAAAGATTATTATTCAGATACCCTCTCATTGTCTTGTTGTTGATTATCAGTGTGTTTGTGCACTTACCCTTCATTTGATTATTTCCTTAAGATCCAGGAGGCCTGGGATGATGTGCGTCTCCAGCTGCGCCGCCACCTGCTGGACCGGCTGTCTTCCCGCAGCCCAGATCATCCTGGACCCAGACACATTTCCGTCCCTGACCGGGTCCACTGTCTGCAACAGCTGTTCTTTCTTTACCCTGAATCTGAGGTGCTCACACATTACCAGGTGTGGTACAATAGTGAAAATACAAGAATTAAAAAATCTTGTGAAATATTGTATCTCTATTTTACCATAATTAAGTCCTGAAGTATATGTGATATTATTTTGATTTTACCTATCCAGGGTCTGAGAAGCCAATCTGTGCTGGTTCTTCTGCTCTCTGCGCTGAGCTCAAGCCCAGGCGGTGATACAGGCTTTGACAGACTGGCTCTAGGCTTCCACTCTGTGGTTCCAGCTCTGACCCAAGCCCTTACAGAGGAGCTTCATGTCCTTTCAAGATTCGCAGAACCACACACCATTTTGGGTTTTGTTAATGTGGCCTACCTCAGCACTGTGGCCCAAGAACTGGCCTCCCTGATGGAGAGAGAATATGAGACGGCCCTGAGAGACAACACCACGCTCAGCAGCAAGATCAAGAAATATTCAGCCAGGTCACGGGCAACCGTAGGTAAGTGGCTCTCTGCAATTTTTTTTTAATTTTTTTTTTTTATCAGATTTGACCCTTTCTGCTTGTTATGTTTTCTTTTCCTCACTCTCCAAGTCCTTGGTTAACTGATATATGTACCTTACAGCAGTTGTTTCCTTTTATTTCTGCCTCCTTTCCTCTCCTCACGCTTCTTGTTGTTACCCAATAAAGGCTAATGATTTTTTTTCTTTCCCTCCTCTCCATTTTTACTTTTCTGTTACTTTCTCAACTGTAGTGTGTAGTGATCTGAGCCAGAGCCAAGGCCTCTGTAAGTGATTGTCAGTAACTGCTGTTCCCATTGTAATTGCTTTCTTTTTACTGCCCTCTTTCCCGTCTGCCTCACTTTCCTCTTTACCAACAAAAAGAGAAGAGCAACATTTCCAGGTCCAAGGCTCCTTCTGAAACTACCTCTAAGCACTATTTACCACATAGTTTATCTATGACTGTGACGAGCCCTGATCCCAACAGAGCTCCAAGCCATATCCAAGGTCTGTCCGCAGTGTGTTTAAACCACAGTTAATTCACTCCCTCACCTTGAATCTGAGGCAGTGCGCACTGTGCAGTCTTGGAGAATGGTTTGAATTGCGTTGATAAACATAGCTCTGCAGTCGTCTTTACAGGAATTCCATTAAAAAATAAATCAAAATCAAGTTTATTAAAACACAACAAGAGCAGAGCAGCAGCACCACCATACACAACCTCATGACCTTACAGTGGAGAAGGAAAATTGATTAATTTTATCCTTCCTCTTACTCTTGAGCAGCGATACAGCTAAGAAAGAGTTGGTCCAGGGGTAAGAGAAAGGTTCAACATTCTCTCTCACCTTGTCACACAGAGGGATGGATATTTGAGAGAAAACAACATGGTGAAGTGGTTTTAATATTTGTCACTAATGCAGAGTGTGTCACTGTCATATAATAGGCAGTGGTGTTATACACTTAGACAAGAGGAAAGTAGAGACCTTCACACGCTGTGTCACTTTTGATACTTAATTCCCCCCATATTCTCTTTGTTTGTTTCATATTGGCCTATTTACGGCTTGCTGAGGGTAAAGATTCACAGTAAAAAAATGTAAAGTGTGTGAGCCATTGTTTACTTTTTTTCAAAAATGGTGCACATGTCAGCTTCCCTGCGGAACGGGGAGAAGAGTGCTTTTACATCTGCCATTCTTCGATAAACACACCACCAGCCTTGCGTCTTTTTCTCCCTCTCTCCCTCTCTTCCTCCCTCCCTCTCTCTCTTTCCATCTCCCTCTCCTGGTTTTTACTTTCCTTCTCCTTAAATGTGAGATGAGAGGAGGCAGCCAGGATAATTGGCCATGCGTCAGTTGGGCTGTTTGATCACGTAACGCGGCGGAGGCTACACACCTACGTGCCGCTCAACAAACCGTCAAATGTAGCACCGGAGGCAGAACACGGCTCCAAAGGGAGCGGGGGACCCGTGCTGTGTAATGATGGTAAAATGGAGCAGTTTTGCCTGTGCTGGTTTTACGTGTGTGTTTGTGTGTGTGTTTGACTATCAGCTGCAACACCGCTTTGAGGGCTACAACTGGGATTACATTTTTGTGTTGTTCATGTTTTAAGTCCCCCCCCCCCCCCCAAAAAAAAAAGCTCAAGAACCCACATATCCACCACCCTAACGCCCGTGGCTCCTTAAGAGCCAAAGCTTGAACATTAATGCATAATCTGCTTTCACACTTTACTGTCTATACTGTATGCTACGCCCATAATTGTCAAGACAATTATGACAGTGGTGAGAAAAAAAGTGATTCTATTTTCATAAGCATCCTATGACTCCTTAGATCTCCCCCTCCTTCCCTGCTGTGTTATTGTTTATTTCCGCAGTAGAGGCAGGCGGTAGGTATATTTTGATAAGAGCCATGCCTGGGAGACTGTGCAGGCTCCCAGGGGAGCAGCGCTGTCTGTAGCATCAGCCACTGTCAAACCACTGAACCATTTAACAGCGTTCACGGCAAGATCTGCCTCCTCTTTTAACCCCACCGACTCAAAGGCAGGCTCTGACATTGTACCTAGACAGATGTGAAGGGTCTCAGCCCTCTTTTTTTCTTCCTCTTCTTCTTTTTTCCCCCCTTTTTCCTTTATTCCATCTCTCCAGTGTCCACTTCCCCTCCCTTTTTCTTTTCTTGTCTTTTCCCATTTTCCTGTAGTTTTCCGAGTGTAATGGGGTGAGCAGTGAGACTGGGGAGTGTGCTAGACAGGTTGGTTGGTCAGGAACAATACAGGCTTTAAACCTTACTAACACACCTCACTGAGTCTGCAGGGGAGTGGGTGGGCCAAGTCTGCATGTGCATGTCACTGTATGTGTGTGGGTGTGTGTGTGCTGGATTTAGCCAAAATAAAGCAAATACTGTAATTTAAATTTTATCAGTGCCCTTATGGTGGGATAAAATCAACCCCAGATTTCCTCTAGGTTGGCGTCTAGCCTCATAATATTTGCATTTTTCTGAGCTGTGTCTCTTGGATGCCTGCTGCTTACAGTTTGGCACCTGGTCGCTACCTTTTTAGAAAGCCCTGACCTCACCTGAGCGCTGTGGGGTTACACGCCCGACAACGTAAATCCAGGCAGAGGGCAAAATGCACCACCACACACTTCTGGTGGGACATAACTAAAAACTGAGATGGATTAATCCTGTATGAGTCATTGTTTTTAAGGAGAATCCTGCATAGTATGTCTTAAAGGAATCGTCCGAATTCTCTAACTTCATGATTTTCTTTTCTTTTCGTAAGATTTTTCTATAGACACAATTGCACATTTTTCTCTGTGTAGCGAGTCATTGCTCTTGGTAATACAAATATTAGTGACCAGTATATCCTTTAGATAAAATTGGAATGATTCCATGCCAAGATATGCACACGACACCAGTGCAGAAACACCAATACTGCAAAAACCAATTGCTATGGTGCAGTTTTATTGTCTTTTTTTTACCTTTTACTTTTCGCCCTGATGTGTGAATGTGTGTGTGGGTGGCTGTGCATGTGCATGTGTTTTCAATCACCTATGAGCAAGTGTCATGTGAACATGTCTGCCCATCTGTTTTAGTGGCAGTGCTAGTGTGTGTGTGTGTGTGTGTGTGTGTGTGTGTGTGTGCGCACTAATTGCAGGCCTCACTTAGAAAATTGTGTGATCAAGAGTCATTTAATACCTCCCTTTTAAAAATGCATCATTAAATTTCCATATGGCATCAGTAATTTTCATACATATGAATAGTAGATGCATGTTTTTGTAGGACATCAAACGCTTTTATTCCAACATCTCTGCATACACACACACAATTTATTCCCTCACAATCGACCACAGGGGTGAAGGCGAGGTTGTGAAATTCTGTTCAAACACTGTGCAACCCCATTCTGATAGCGCTGATTTGAATTCCACTTCTACTAATTTCCCCATATGATGATGTCGGCAGCTCCCTATAGATAAAAAAAGATTGAGTTAGAACATGTATAGCAAGCGCATTCATCCCCACACCCCCTCGCCCTTTCTGGCTCTTTGAACTCTTTCTTAGAGAAAGCACAGCAGCCTATTCAGCAGGGAGTGAGGTTCTGTAGTGACGCGAGATAGCTAGGCTGAGTCTCTGACTGGCATTGGAGGTGCTTGTGGGGATTGAGGCTGCTTGGGAATGGCGTTTGTTAATATTTATTAAGAGCAGCTCCTCACTAGATCATATCGCTGCCTGAGTTTATACACACTGTCAGCCAGGGACGTGCACCCGCATGCTGCCATGTAATTATGGGCAAGGTAGGTGGGTTTGTGTGTGTCTGTGTACATGTGCCTATGTGTATTTGCATGTTGCTTCCACTTCATGAATGATGCGTTTTCATACCGTTTTCTTACCGTCCTGAGAAGAGAAGGCCTTGTTTAGGAAAGTTACCACACTAAGCAAGTGCTTGTTTGCTAATCTTAATGAGAAGAGCTGGGTCTTTACTTTCTGTTAATGTGTGAGTGTATGTGGGTTCATTTTCTCTAAATCATGGAACCAATGAAATCACACAGAAAAATATGTTTCATGGCCCTTGAGAATGTGTATTATGCTTGCCATTTATTTTTTTTTCCCTATTTCCTCCGAGTGGTCACAATGGCTTTTGTGTATCACTCTTGAAAAGCTCAAGGATATGAACATTTTCCTGGCACCTTCTATTGAGAAAGCTCAGACAAAAATGGCTGGCTTATTGAGAGCAGCCAGCACTTCGTGATGAAGAGTCCGTGTGATTCGCCGAGGGCTTGAAAACAATAATACGAACAAGGGCACTAAACAAGTGGGTTTTAATGAAATGCTCCCATCAAGACAATACATTCCTCCGTGTTCTTCGTTGAAGCAGCTCGGTTCAAGTACGTGGAGGGAGCTACAGAAATCTTAACCTCTATGTTACTGTCAGTGCAATATTCACCACAAAGAGAGCCAGAAACAAAAAGAGACACAGAGAAGGACAGAAAAACAAACATAAAGTCGAGGAAAGTTAGTCCTGCTTCTCTGCCACCACCAAAAGCACCACCATCACCACTAAACCTCCTTCTTCGTAAGGCAACTTAATTGAGATATCAAATATTGCTACTTTCCCCTTCTGTGAAGGGCAGGTGGCCCCTGCTGTGGCCCGGTTGGACAGCACCCAGGGAAAGGGCCACGAGAGACCAGTGCTTGTGTGGTTTGTGCACATGTATGTGTGCGTGCATGTGTCAGAGTGTGTATTGGGAATCGCAGCAGGAGGCTTCCCATAATAATGCTGTCGGAGTGAGCAGTGGGCCGCAACTGACGAAGAGGACCCCAGCTGTCACATGGCCTAGCAGGCGGTCCACAGTGGCTCATACCCTCCCCACATACACACCCATACATACACAGACGTACCCCAAGGCACCCACACGACCCTGCTTGACACCCAATGAACACACAGAAGATGTGGATAGCACATGCACAAAAAGAAACGCACAGAAGTGCCCAACGGTCATAGCATCACAGCCCAAGTGCAAAGCCCCATGATAAGATAAAGTTGTGCACAAATACACACATGCATACATGCACAAGATTGGGATAGACCAGCCCACTTTGATATTTTAGTCCTTGGGTATATTTGTTAACATCTGTATCATAAGGATCTCAGACGGTATACTAAGAAAAAATGTGGTAGAAACTTTCAGGAGAGTTGTGTTTAATCATGTCCAGTTTTAAGTTGGTGCTTTGTTTTCACTGCTGCTGCTCTTCCTATGGCACCACTTCTTTCACAATTTGACTTTTAATTTATTTAAATTATGTCTTTGTGAATTGTTAAGTATAGACTGTTAAATTTGGAAACTTTTTTTTTTAAATGGTTTCTATGTATAAGAGACATTTTTTTTTTTTTTTTTTTTTTAAATCATAGGCCACTTTGCTCTGTGGAGTTCCACAAGATTCATAACTTGATCCCCTTCTATTCAGTATCTAGATGCTTTTGTTTAAAGGGGAAGTGCACCAATTTTACACATCCAAGTCTGTTTACAAGTCTCAAGTACTATTGCATATTTGGAAAGTCTGATAAATTGCCTCAAGTGACTTAGCTTGAGGCAGTGTCAAGTGGGGCTAAAACAGTTTGAAAATCTGGGCGTGTAAATGAGACAGGAAATGGGCATACTAGACCTCTGTTGCCTGCTCCACATCCCTGCATGAAACTAGCTGCTCAAGGCTACATTGGCCGATATCAGCACATACGCAAATCTCTGACAGAACTGCCTGTGGCTGAGTTGCATTATGGGTAATGTAGCGGCTAGGTTTTGACAAGGACATATGAGAAAAAAAGACGATATCTTTGGTTCCACTGCTTTGATTTTGGGTGTTATTATGGGCCTGCATATAAATTTTAGCAGCCACGTCACAACAGTTATAAAACATCTTTTATCATATGAAAAATAGATGTCAAAGGATTCATGTCCAGATGTCAAAAAGCATGCTTTCATTTCCAACAGGATAGATCATTACATAATCTCTTTTCAGGCCTATGCATAGAAGCAATGACAACTTGCTTCTATGCATAGTTATGCATAATTATGAACAAATCACTTTACACTTCTTAAAACTTTTTCTTATCTGTATAATTCTGTTTTATGAATTGTATGCAGTATGTAAATCAGGTTGAATTTCCATTGTTTGAGACGTGCTTATATTGCCTTGCCTTCTGAAATCCCCCTTTTTTTTATCTTTCTGGATCTAATGAAACCAAATGCTTACATCACCTGTAGAGGGTGTTGTACAACTCACACATCAGCACAAACACAGAGAGCTCGTCTTCACATATTGTGATCACTTGATAAGAGACTGGAGGCCAGTCGGGTAGCGTGGTAAGAGAGAGGCAGACCACCCCTCTGATGGTCTGATTTACACTACAGAGAGACAGAATGAGAGAAAGAGTATAAAATGAGGGACAGAGGATGAGAGAGGGAGAGATGCTGTGCTGGAGAGAAATTAAATCAGTGGCTAAATTATTGCATGATTGCCCATTCCCCAAAGACTTGGGCATCATTTGGTAGAAAGTGTCTAATAATTGGTTTTCGGCCATGTCAGACACATGCAATTCCCCCTACTAATGGCTCTGTTTGGAAGAACTAGGCCTCCTGGGTCAGAGAAGGACAGAAAATAGCCAGACGGCAAAAAGCGCCCTACGCCCTTCTCCTTTTTTTTTCTTCTCTCTCAGATAAACGAGGGAACAAGAGAGAGATAGAGACACAGAGAAGGGGAGAGATGGCAAGAAGGAGAGAGTGTGTATGTGAGCGAGGAGGAAATGAAGTGGCAATAAGTGCAGCCAAAGGGGAAATGCTCTTCACCGTGAGTTTAATACATCAGACTGGGGATTTGGCAGCCCGCCACACAGCAATTGTTTACCTTTTTGCTCACTGGCTGCATCTGTTCTGTTTTGTAAACGGCACTAAACTATTCGCCCGTAAACACCGGAATCAATAACAACTGCTAAGGGAATTCCCTTATCCCGCCCCTCCCTCTCTTTCCCTCCCTCTCTTCCCCATGTTTTCATCCCTAACCACCACCCCCTCCCCCCCATCTCCTCCTCGCTACTCTCTCTCTCTCTGTTCGCTGCCAGTGAAGAGCAGTGTGTGTGTGTGTGTGTGTGTGTGTATGAGGGAGAGAGAGAGCTGTGGAGCTGCTGGTGGAACCCACAGGAGAGACAGACGAGGAGAAGACTGATGGCTCGCCAAAAATACCTGCTCTGTTTGTTTGTTTTTTTCCTTTTGTGTTACATTGTTGTCATTGTTAACAGCTACAAACTGAGACTGGCCACTGTAGACTTGCAGAGTTGGGTATTTTCAGACTTTTTTTTTTTTTTTTTTTTTTTACAGTGTTCCGACTTCGTATGAAACATAAAGCCCCCTGTCCACACGCACTAGTTTTCTGCTTGGCACATTTCTGTTGAATGACATATTGCTTGACATATGCTTGTTTTCTTTGAGGGCTTCTGATAAGATGTATACTACTTTTATGGTTATCACAGTCACCATTGATTTTCTTTTTGTTTATAAGAACATCCTCACGCTATAATGTCATATGGGATAGCTCTTATATAAACATATCATTTTTGCCCCGCTTTCAGCACCAGCTTTCAGCACTAGTCTGCCCTTATTGATTCTCAGTACATTGACCTTTGGTTGAACTCCTCTGCCTGCTAGTGCCCTTTCTCATTCTACTCTATGAGACATGCTATGCACTACGCTATATGACACACCTGGGTGCTTTTAAGCACACCCTCTCCATCAACTGGCTATGAGAGCCTCCATTTGGCCTCACTGTTGTGACAAAGGTATAATGAGGTTTAGATGGCTGTGTACTAGACGGCTATGGCTATAGGGCTATTTGGCTAGGGAGACGACTATAAATACCTATATAGCCTGGGCGGCGGAGCTCGATAAGATGCCGAGGCAAAGCATTGCTAAACATCAAGGTCATGTGCGACTACTTAGAGTGTGAGTTAGTGAGCAAGTGAAACAGTCATAGGGTCACAGGTTGAGGGATTGAGTGGTTACAAAGGAGGGAGACAGAGATGATGCTCTGGAAAAGGTGATGCTCCAGATGAAGTGGTGGTTAATGGGTACTATGCTCAGATGAATGCCCACTGGAAGGTGGGATAGGGGGGGGTTGTGTTGATAGCTTTTTAGAGAATCCACCAGCTCCCTCTCTAATGTGTCCCTGTCTCATCCGGTTTAGATTGTTTACTCTTGAGTTGTTGACAGTTTTAGTTTGCCCCTGCATTGAGGCACGGAAGTCTATGTTGATTTGCTGGTGACTTCAGAAATAGACATGATTGTTGGTGCGTGCGTGAATGTGCAAGCTGGAGAACGAGGCTGGCACGTGGGTGTCAGCCAGGTCACGCATGTACACATGCAGAACGAGGCAGTCTCTCTAGCACAGACTCCCACTGGACCCCATTACAGAGGAGCTGCCGGGCTGCGGACCCATGCAGCTTAATCACACACGCACATACGCACATACGCACAAACGCACGTGCACACAGCCAAACACACACCAAATAATTACACAGCTATTCACATGTGATTTCATACATGCATGCACCCACACTTGCACATAAATACATGTATACACTTAGACTTGCAAACACAAACAAACTTGAGGTCAGAATATATTCCATGGTGACCACAGAGTCTGGTAGCAGTGTGGCAATTATCCTGCAAGACTGACATGTGCAAATGTGTGTGAAAGTGTCTTCTACAAATCAAGTTATTCATAATGACCTGCATTACATGCACATAAACACACGTGTGCACACCCGGCACACACAAACACGCAAAAACTGATCGACTCTCACTTATAAACACTCATGTAAACACACACACTCATGCCTGCACACAAAGTGAGTCAAACCTCATGCATGATTAAACTAGGCATCCTTGGGGACAGTGTGTTGTCATATTGTCAGATTTTGTTTAACAATATAGCAAAATTACATTAGGATCCAGAGGCAATAATGTTACAATTATTGGAAAAGGGCCCCCCTCTTCTTTCTTTCCCAACGCTCAATCATCTCCGTGCTTTCAGAGTCAAGGCTAATACTGAGCTCATCCATTCCCAAATGCCTTTGCAGTGGAGGAGCTCATTTAAGCGGACACACAAAAGTATTTGTGCATGTGTCTGGGAGTATGGCAACGCATCTCCCAGCCGCCCATTCTCCAGCTTAATGCGGAACATCCCCCGGGTGATGGCTTTGGCAGCCTCCAAAATGGGAAATCCATATTTGCCGAGGGGGTCATCGGCGGGTTAGGGGGAGAAAAGTTTTGTGCCGAGAGAGAAGGATGTGCATGTGTGACTTCTCAGGGAGCAAAGTTTTGCATATTTTTTCACTGTCTCTTTGTTTATGCTGTGTATTGGGAAAACATGAATGGGTCGATATTTATAAGAGGTGCCGTGCAAGGCAAGACTTGAGGAGGAGGGGGGGTGTTTTGTGATGAGTGCATGTAGGTTGGGAGGCTGGGTTGAAAACCTATTTTCATGAAATTGTTTATTCCTTTACTGAACTGTAAACTGTAGTGTAGCTCTCACTCCTCTATCTCTCTGTCAGTCATACATCCACAAGCATATGCACTGCTTATTTTTCCTCTTTCCTCTTTTACATTCTCCCACCCCCACCCCTTCAACAGCACCAATGGAGCTTCCCATGAAAAATAGGAGCTTCAGTTTAACTTCCCACCAGTTGAGGGCGTTAACCCAGTTGGCCTGCACCCTGCTGGGCTTTGAGAGGACTGTGAAGGAGCTGGTCACGAATATGACCTTCATCGATTGTACAGGAGAGACTCCCTGTGTAAAAGGTATGACTCCATCCACATGTGTATAAATATTAGACATGTAATGCAGGCTGTAGCTACCTCTTAGATCACTGAGGTCATGTTCTCTTCACTTTTTCTGGGAATTCGAGGAGTCTTTGCAACCTGAGATGCATTTTACATTTTGAAATTACACATACTTTAAGGCTGATTCAATATTCTTTAGATCAAATATCCTTAAAATTCACCATTTTAAGGCCAAAAATATTGAAATATATTCAGAGTTTCCCCACAAGATTTTTTGCCTGACAGTGTGGAGGAGGCTCTGAAGCTGCAGTTAGACCATCAAGTAGGGAGTTAGATTTCGCCGAAAATTATCAAACACATAATGAATAAATAAAATGTGAATAATCCAGAAAATTAGATGATTAGAGTCTTTCTGTGTGTGTGTGTGTGTGTGTGTGTTTGGGGGGGTTATAGTAGGGAAACTTTTACTTGTGACCTCAGTATTTCTAAAACACTGACTACAGCCCCGCATGTGTGCATCTCCTCCAGGCATTAACTGTCCAGTTACACCCCCACAAACACACACACGCATTGTTACGTGCTCTAGCGAGAAATCAGAGTTGTGTCTGAAGAAATGTTATTTTAGTGGGGAATTATCTTGGGTATTATATAAGCCTTTGGTATCCTTTTCCTCTCTCCCCTTTGAACTGCCGCTGTAGAGATGTTAAATGAAAGCTTTTGGTGCATGGAGTAATTTCCATAAAGGTTACATTTACAAAAACAAGACTTGCAGAAAGGCTCAATTTACAGAGAGGTAAACAGCCTTTAAAGGGCAGTTATCCAAATCATTAATTCCAGGCAATCAAACGGCTTAATTACCAGAAATTCATCAGATGGGCTTAAAGGTCAAAAAGTGATGCGCTTGCTGCTTCCTCCTTCTTCCATTCCATGCGGTCTTGTTCGGCTAAATTGCCTCGCCTGGGGTCTCACTCTTCGCCTTCTGATTAGGAAATTGTGGCCTTGATGTTCACGCTTTTTAATTGCAACCCAACCCAACATCCTGTATGCTTGTCTTCACGTCAACCCCCCCACATTCCCCCATCTCCCCACACATCCACACGATCTCCCCTCATGGAATTACCCCATATGTGGTTGATGCTATCTGGGTTCAAATCAAATCTAAGCCCCAAATTTAGACTCGTAAAGCCGTCGCCATTAGCATTTACTGCCTTTTTCTGCTCCCTCTGAGGCATATACAGTTATACTCCGGTCACTGTGTCTCATTTTGGCTAGTGAGGGGGAAGATGGGAGCAATGTGACCCATATCTGGCTCTCATATATACAGTTGCTTTCATGCCACTGCACTTGGCATTCAGTCAGGCTTTTAAAACACAATATGATACAGTAGTTTATTTGTGATATGGAAATATTCATGCTAAATAATGCATAGATTTGAAAGACCACCACATAGCTTTTTATTTTTATCTTATGAGGTTCTGTATCATTGTTGTACTCTGTTCAAATTTTACTGACATGATTTAAGAGCTTGACCAGGCACGGTCATTGTGTAGTATCTTTAAAGATGTGTTTCATGATGTTTGCATTAAGAAAGTAAATTTATCTGTCATTTAGGCATCTTGAAAAAGAACAGAGAGGATTCAGACATGACAACAGATGGCAAGAAATCCACAGCAGAGACGCCTCTACATGCACCAGAGGTGAGACTGTTCTATGTGTTCATTTGCAAGACCCTATTCTATTACAACTATTTACAGTCATTTGGGCCTATTATCATTAGCAGCAGGGTTCCCACACTCACGAAAATACTTAAAAAGGTATGGAATTTAAAAAACTGTTATCCAGGCCTTTTATGATTTGGAGGTCTGGATAAGCCATATCCAGCCACTGTGTTGGGTCATAGATCCACTTGGACAGGGGAAGCCTGAAGGGGCATGCTAGCGATCAACCTCAGGTTCAGGTTCAGGCAAGGTCACAAAACAGACATTAGACATGTATAGAAAAAAAAGTTTGTTTATCAAGAAGTAAATGCTTGCAAACTTGTCAAAATTATATCCAAACATATAGAATTGTATTGACAGGATCTTCGTGTTTTTATCCCCCAGAAAGAGGCATGGCCATAACATTTTGCAAAGTATTCATATGTGCCGGTCTGGTCTATTGGCATATGCAGCTATTGGCAGCAGGAATTCCTAACAAGCCAGTAAAGTTAGCAAGTGCTAGCAATTTGCTTATTCACAAATGCCTGGAAAGAGCATATGCATCGCTATGTAGGCCTACCCATTTTAAACTACTTAAGTAAAGTCTTGGAAATAGGGTGAAATATAAAACAGACGTGGAAAAGTTTCGAAAATTCATTGGTAAAAATGTGTGGGAACCCTACAACACATAAAATATTCCTTTCAGCATTCAGATGTTAATTGAATGTTGGGTCATCTCCTGTTCTGCAGGCGCAGGTTTTGGAGTTTGACTGGAGGTCAGCATTCAGGGGGCTGGTCCCTCACATGTCACACTGTGTTAAAGTGGTGCTGGATGATGTTTGTGCCAAGAGTCTACATCAGGAAGAGGCCTTACATTCTTCAGGACATACCTCCATAACACTGAGCAGCACTACTGGACGCAGAGCCATCACTGCCAGCAACACACACCTCAACACACACCTCAGAGAAGATTCCTTCTACACCTACTCAGAGAGGGAGACTCCCAGAATGATAGCCAAGGTATGCCGGATTAAGGGTAGGATAGTCTCGAAATTAGTCTGTCAGTATTTGTTGGCTAAGGTTCAACTTTTGACAATTAATCAGTGATGTCTTCACTCTTTTGTATATGATTCCTTATAAAGTATTATGTTCATGACAAGGAAAATAGCAAGACAAGGAACAATACAGGAGAAAAAATATTGACATGTGGTCAACATCCACCATGTCTGTCTGAGGGCTTCACAGTGGGTAGCCTTCAAACTGGAACATCTTGACAGTTAAACAGAGAAACACAAAGGAAAACATGTCTGACCTCCTCCATTAGGAATCTTCAGTATCTCAGCATTTCTGCATCGTCATTGCAGCCAAGGGAATGACTATAACGGAGTAGGTAATGTGATAAATCCCCAATAAAGCATCTAAACCAAAATTTCATGGTCAAGTAGGAATATGATTTGAAATCGGGGAGCAATTTAACAACATCAGCAACCAAGATTACATTTTCCCTCATGTTAGCATGTAGCTAAATGTAGCGGTGTATGTAATGTGAGCACTTGCAGTAACATGCGTGGAGCAGATGACCATATAAAGAAGTCCGTTCGGGCTGATGTCAGCTTGTCTGGAAAGAAGAAAAAAAGGCTGAAAACAGAGTTGTCAGAACGGCCTGAAGCCTGAGGTTTTTGCTCACAGGGATTACTTTTACATATGCTAACCTCATTATTTGAAACTTTGGCCACATTTAATATAATCATTCAACATGTAACATGGCAGAAGATTAGGTAAAGCATAATAGGTCCCCTTTAAATCAAATCATGAATGTATTTAGCCTGTCATTTGTATGGTAACAAATGTGATTGGGCGAAGCAGCCTGCTAACAGCATTTTAAAAGTTGCTTCCTTGAAAGAAAGTTGCATATTTCTTGTTAGAAAGAGTTTCCAAGATTGTTAATCTTCAAAAAAGTCAGCTACAAAACAGAAGTCCACACAGTCAACTATTTCTCTGGATCACAGGATTTATTGTTTTACCATTGCTATCAGGACAGAGCATTAGCTGGCCTTCATTTTTATTCCACAGATTCCAAGTCTGAAGTTAACAGTTTTAGTCTGTTGATGTAAACAAGAACTTTGAAGCTTTATCAAGTTGTGTTCACAGTAATAATCTGATTTTGACTAGTAATTAGAGTAAGGTTTTACTTTTATTAATCTGTTTACATTGGTTAATTATAGGACTAATCCTGTCATATTGTCTTCTTCATGGTATGGAGCGGAGCCGCTTAATTAAGATGCCTCCTCCACATTATTTTACAGCATGAAATTTAATGCTGCAAACCTTATATTTCTCTCAGGTTGTTATCACTGAATTACCTTGTGGCTTTATGCAGCTATTGAAATAAGATTGTGCTTTAAGCAGTTCTTTTCACAGTGCCCACCGACAGCAGAGAATGCGCAAAGATGCTTCACTAAAGAAAGAGACACCACTCTGTGAATGGCCACTAGCACTGCTGGAAGCACAAAACATCTGTAGCCTGGAGAGCATTTGTAAATGATGAAACATGAAAGTGACAGTGAAGTGTCTTACTAGAGCTGTGAGATTATCTTTTAAATGCGTCATCAGATGTGTGTCATCTGTGTTGTTGATTGTCACAAAATCCTGTGAAAACTCTGATAGTGAGAGTGTAAGTTTTCATATCACCTCAATACTCTGCAACAATGCAACTAAAACCCTCACATATTCAGGAAAGTGCCTTGTGTGTTGGCGAAATGGTTCATTTTGATAGAACATCATTTCTTTTTGTGCCATTTTTACAATATTCAGTTGAAAATTTTATTTCTGAAAGAGTTTCACTGCTAATACAGTGCAAGAACTCATGCTTGTTAACAAGCAAAAGTCAAGTCAAAATTTCTGCTCTTGGTAAGCCCTGTTGAATTTTTTAGTCTCTAAGAAAAAAAAAAGCTCCAAACTGAATTCCAAAGAAAAACCAAACACGCACTGAATTGTAAATTTTGAACATTTCACCAGTTTTGTAAATCCTCCATTGGTCCATTCCTAACATAGAGATGGGGTTCTGTTTATGGGTTTCACATGTTTTTCTCATGTTAAGACATTTCTAACACTATATACCAACAATTTCTAACACCAAAAGCTACTTTTTTCTTTCTTTCTTCTTTACAATATATTGCATTATACGTCATCTGTAAAACTGTAGCCCAGTCGCCAGAATAAATGTTGGTATTGTACATTCCTGCACACCATAGATTTGTTACATTTGTTACATTATTATGTACCAGATACATTGAAACTTTATGTTTTACTAACATTGGGGTTAACACGTGGTTAGTTTGAGGCCCAAAAACCACTTGGTTATGGTTCAAAAAAGATATGTTTTGGCCTTTGGTAGCACATTCCCAGCTGTAAATGCATGATGTCTCAGTAAAAACCGAACATGGTTGGTGGCTGAAGAGCCGCTGGAAACACAGCTATGGGTTGCTAAAAAACACCCACGTTTGGTGGCTAAATGCTGCTTAGAATGCACTGTTGTCTCGGTATAAAACAACCACTTCTTGTGGCACTTTACTGGCAGCAAACGCAGTAATGTCTCAGTAAAAAACAACCGCTTTTTGTGGCACTATCCCTGGTGGAAACACTGTGACGGGTTGCTGAAGAACATCCAGGTTTTGTGGCTAAAAAGCTGCTAAAAAAGGCAGTGATGAATAGCTAAAGAACAACCAATGTTGTTGTTTGTTGGTCTCGAACAGTGGTCTGTAGCTTGGCAGCCATCTTGCCAAGGTGTCACACCATCCACCATTCCATTCAACTCCACAATGACAAAGTCAGCTTAATATGATACTAATGAAATGTACAAATGTAACATATCCGTGGTTTGAGGAAATGTACAATTTCAACATTCTCTTCTTGTGACTGGGCTGAAAACTCAGTTGTTGGACTTCCAACACTTCTTTCTCCCTTATATACCCGCAAACTGAAACTCACGTACACACAGGTCTAATACATACTTTAATTGTGTGTACAATTAACCTTTGTATAAGACCCCAACTTGTCACTTCTCACCTGGTGCATTGGGCATGTTTTGCCATACACCCGTGTCCCTGTCCTTTTCATCCTCCTTTATTACTACCTGGCTGAACAATGCAGGTCTACACACATCACCCAGACCCAGGGAGATTAGTGTTTTTGTAGCCCCAGCGGAAAGCACCCTCTACAATAGAGAGCCCAAATGATTTGGGCCTGACACAGTTGACACCCCGGATCAGAAAGGGACTTGGAAAGAGTCATCAGTATTACTTGAGGGGAAGACTCCAGGGACAAAGGAGAGACAGGATGATGCAGTATGGGTGATATTATGAGGGCTAGATGGTGTTTAGAGAAAGGTGCTGAATAGGGGGAAAGTATAGGGTATACAGATGATAGAGGGATGTATCACAAAGGCAGAGAGGCTAGGGTAGAGAGCAGGATAAAGATGGGATAGTTTGAGAGAAGAGATGAGAAGAGAGGGCCTGGGAAATGGCAGAGAGAGGTGAAGTAGACACCAGAGATTGACTTTTCTCAGGAGGAAGACCAGTGTCTAATGTGAGACCGGGCTTAGTGTCTTACTCTACAAAGGTTCTGCAATGTTGCCGTCTGGACTGCCATATGCTCACTCCTATTTAAAATGACGCTGCGGTGTTTTTCTTACCTATTTTACCATTGCGGAACAACTTTTCTTCCCGAAAGTCCCTTAAACTTTTTCCAACTCACTTTCCCTTCCTCGAACTCCTCTGCTACCCACTACTCTACTCAATTCTGCACACTGTACAGACTCTTATCATTACTGTCTCACCTCTCCTCTCTCCTCCTCCTCCTCCTCCTGCTTCTCCCCCTCTCCTCTAGCCCTTTTACACTGACAGTATTTGTGGCTCTCATTGCTAACGAGTGTCAAAATTTGTCTGTGCTCAGGACCTGTACAACGTATTTATGTGTAGGTCAACGCTTCAAAGATGAGAGCCTTTCAGCCCAAAGGTTATACATGCATGCATTTGCATTCAATAACACCGAGCCAGACAGACATCCAAGACGAGGCCGTTAGATATTATATATATATTTTTACCCCCCCACCCCCTGTCCTTTTTTGACACATGCCCTAGTGTTTGAGCAGAGAGCAAATTACTATACAAGACATAAGCATGAAATATGGCCGGTTCAAAGGCATTATGATGGATCAATATTTCACACATTTATATTCATATGTTCGTACCTCAATCCATGCTTTTTTTCAAGTGAACCCACTTCACTGTCTGTATTACCATACATATGCAGGCTGCGATGATACTGTTCATCCATCAGAGTACTTTAGATAGTGTACTTTTTTTTTATCGGCCGTCAGGTGTGTGTTGAATGCCAAATACACTGCTCAACAGCTGGAACTCGCCCTCTTGTCAGAACCTGGGATTGAACTTTCCTTGTTTGGGTGGGCCTTTCTAAACTAGACGCTACCTCTCTATTATAGCAACTGAAGTGCCTTCTCTGTATTCAGACTCCACTGAAGCCCTCGCCTGCATGTTCACTTCTCCACTTGTCTGTCTACTCCAAATTCTGCACACACAAACAGGCCTCCCTAGCATTTAAAAACTTTATACAATCTCTTTCACCTTGCTGCAGTGGTCCTGGTGGGATTCTGGGCTTTGATCTTAGCTAGTTAAGGTTTCAGTCTGACTTCAGTGTGGATGCATGTGTGCGGTTGTTTTTGTGTGAGTGTGCATGTGAGGATGACTGTCTGCTCAGTGTGAGTGTGTGTTTCAGTTCGTGCCAATACTGTATGTGTATGAGATACTTCTCCAAGGCCTCTCCATTACCCTGGTAATACTGAGTGTTGTGTCTGCCTCTGCTTTCTCCCTCTCAAAGCTAAGCTCCTAATGACTACATACAGTCAGATATTGACTTAATTGTCCAAACGGCCATTGTTCCCAGGCCTTTTAACCCCACTGGAAGCTTTTAAGGAGAAAATTGTGTAAAGAGATTGTGAGATTGTCAGTTGTGTACAAATGCTGGAGCCCCAATCTGACAGAATGTCGAACTTCCCAGTCAGCCCCTACAGTAAGCCAAGTAATAGAGTGCGTGACTCTAGAAGCAAGTAATACATGCTATGATTGATTGATTGATTAAACTGGCAAACAGTTTTCTGAGTTATGGTGATTTTCTTTCCCCCTCAGTGTGACCTGGCTCGGTAGCTCCGGGGAATATGGGAAATATGCTTTGTTTTAAGGCATTTTAAAGAATCTGCCTGACTCATAACTCACATGTATAGGTGTATAAATTTGAGGTGAACTTATACACACATATGTGACTCCTTGGCACATGCCTGATCAGCTTTCACTGTTCTCAATGTGATGTCAATAGGAAGCACATGAGGTTGTGGGGGCAGTGGTGTCACGGTGCGCATATGTGCATGTGTGCATTTTGTTCTCTGCAGTAATAGGTACGGTACATGGTGCTTTTTTTATACCTCTGCACTGGCGACAGCTGTGGCTGGGGGCATTACATTTTTCATACGGCATTGAGAGAATTTCCTTAAATTAGGCACAAATGTCCATTTGGACTCAAGGATGTACTGATTTGATTTTGGTGGTCAAAGGTCAAAGTCAGTGTCGCCTCAAAAACACATCTTTGGCCATAACTCAAAAATGTAAATGCTAATCATGATATAATTTCACACAAATGTGTAGCAGGACAAAATGATGAACTGATGCCATTTTTTATCCAAAAGGTCAAAGATCAGCTTTTCTGTTACATCATCATGTTCTGCAAAAACACTTTTCTGGCCATTACTCAACGCCATAACTCAGGAACAGAAGGGGCGACATTTGGTCAGATACTTGGTTGGTGACACTCATCTTGGGTGTCCATCTTGAAACTGTGCTGACCATATAGATCTTCTGTGCTGCCAAGTTGATAATGTGTCTGAAACATCCACTTTTTTAGATTTTGCAGCTTCTTTGCAGCAAAATTAATATTTGAAGCTTTGTCAGCTGTCGTTGCTACAACTTTTTCTTCTATCCTGCTCTTCTAGTTTACCAGAAGCTCATTGGTTTTGCTGATATTAAACTTTCGGGTGATTATCGTTGCACCATGTGACAAAGCTCTCTATCAGTCCTCTGTAGTTCTCTGTGATACTAGTCTCTAAGTGAGGGCAGCATATTTCTCACTGGATATTAATCCCTGGAATCAAATATGTCAATATAGTGATAGCTTCCATTTTGCCAAAGAATACACTTAAAACTTTTGCTAAATATAATATAGGAGTCTGGACAGACATGGATGTAACTTGACTGGTTGGTGTCAGCGTACATTTGCAACCATGCTGATTGACACAGTCCTATCAACGTATTAATCAAAAATGTTAAAGATTTAGAAATAAACACCAGCAAATACCCAGACTGCTTATCTGTATCTCAGGAAGCACACACACTCCACTATTTTAAAGCACCTTGATCAGCCAGTCTCCCAGTCCCTAGAGAGGGAAAGGTGTAGGCAGCCCTGTCCCTGTAGGCCTTTCTCCAGGACAAATGTGGATAAATGAGATAAGTCTTGCTTGTTGCACTGGCAGTTTATAGAATAAGCTGTAGGTCTTTTACTTTGCTGAAGCAGCTCTCTTTCCCTTCCTCTCTTTCACTCTCACCTTTACCTGACCTTTTCCCTTCCCCTCAGCACGTCTGACTCCCCCACCTCTTCCTATGTACTGTAACATTTCTCTTTGAATGCCGTTAACATGATGCATGCTTTTATAAAATTAGACAAGTGCCTATGTGCTCTCAGAAGGAAAGGTATTATTTGACCTGATAGCAATTATGCATGTTCAGCAGCAAAGTTTATGCGGAGGGCATGTCTTCAGACATCTGTATTCTATATTTGCACTGATGTTTGCTTTTCAGCTGTAATGGCTTGCACAATGTTCGAGAAAAATGCATGTGTAATACTCGGCTCAGTCTCGAATCCTTGTCATTCTGATGACTTCTCGCAAATGTTCCATTATTTATATCTAATGAGGTCGCTTTCTGATGTTTCTTTTTCTGTTTTTCCTCTTACTGACAGATTTTCCCTCTGTTATTGAGATGATTTTGTCTTGTCTATGTCTCCTCTCTCTCTCTCCTCTCAGTTCTGCGGAGCAATCATGACTGAGCTGGATGCCTTACTACCCTTGGCAGCAGCCTGCAGGGACAGCTCTCTCCTGGAGGTGCGCTCAAGCTTTGTGGAGGCGTGTAGCAGGGCAGTGTTTGCCATGTTGGGCCGTTTGCAGGAGAGGGCCCTGGAGGTACCATCCTCTGCACCCCTGAGGAACCTGCCTGCTCTGCTGGCCACTTGCATTTATGTGCACCAGCGACTGGAGCACTACCATGCCAGGCTGAAAGATTCAAATACTACTGCAGCTAAAGTGTAAGGAGAGGGTGTGTGCATGTGTGGGTAGTATGACGTTGGAATGAAATGGTTCACCTGCAACCAAGCATTTATGTATGTGTGTGTTTTAGTGTGTAAATCAATCTATCTATCCCTCTACCCACTCCAGCATCCAGTAGATAATACACAGAAACTGTTATTGGTTATTGATTGAATCTTGTGAGCTCAATGTATAACATGCAAAGCAATTTGATAGTTCCTAACTTTTGCTCTACAGTTAAGGCTGCCATATCAGAGGAGTAACATTATAATTGAGCCGTGGGGAACATGTATGTCTGTGTGAGAGATGCTGACTGGCTGCACTAATCAACAGAAACATGGGGATTGGTCATGTTGGCAAATGAGGATTGCACTGTATATGCTGCAGTCCTTTTGTTTTATAATCCCAGTTAACAATACATGTACAATTACAATAACAATACCACAATGATGTATATACCCACAGATGGTGAGTATAGAGGGCATCAGGCTATGTCACACTGATCAGACAGGCCTTATTTCCAACATTACCCATTGTTCCTCATCTTTAACATTACTGACTCGTTTCCAAAGTGCTGTTAATTTATCAACAATAACCTAATCAGACAGCCTTCTCAACAGACAATTAGCTGAATTGCATTACAAACAATTGTACCACAGACTGAGTGAGTATATCACAACTCACTCCAGCTACTCTGCATATACAGTCACATGGTTTTTGCCTATATTTAGATATGTATTCAGAAAAAATAGGGATAGAGGGAATGGATCAAAGAGTTTTCTGCTTCCAAAATGTCTTGTAATACAAGCAGAAAACAGAAGAAACATTTTGAAAGATTTAGAAATGTCAAGGGAATTGTACATTTGAGATTAAGAGGAGGGGACCAGAGAATAAAAAGAAAGAGTAGAAATGATTGGCAGGAGGTAATGACACCCATATTGTGTCTACATCTGGTGAGTTTTTATGCCCCATAATACCCCCTTAACCTCTGCCCTCCACACATCCCTTCTAAAGGCATCCCTGGTGCTCTCAGTGCTCCTGTTGTCGCACCTCTGGCCCTGTGCACCCCTCCACCTGCACTTGCACCGTGCCTCCTCCGGTCATAAAGCACTTTCCCCTCTCTGCACCATCCAGTCCCCATGGTTTTAAGCCTCCTGCACCCCTGTTAAACTCTCGCCTCTCTCTGGAAAGTATCAAGGAGGCAGGCAGGCAGATTTAAAGGATATGAGGTGTCGCACTGAATGTTTAGAATAAATCATCAGTTCTTTCATCTAATCATCTCACCTCATGTTTGTTTGATAGCTCCAGTCGTCAGCTATGCATCTGGATTACATGATTGTGCCCTATCGTGCTCTTGACCCCAGCTGCCCCTTTCTTCTTTCTTAATGTACCATATGTAGTAAGAATTTTCTGCTGTTACCTTTAAGGGTTTGTTTCTTTCATCCATGCCTAGACCCCTGACCCTGCTGCCTATCCAGAAGTACCAAGATACAGTGGAGGCCTTGAGAGACCAGCTGACCAGCTACTGTATCCATATTTGTTCCACCTGCATTCTTCAAGATGCAGAGAGTCACCACTGGGCTGACCCCAAACCCTTCTATGAGGTAAGTGTGACTTCATTTTCCAAAATCTATTTGGTTTTCCCCAAGACACCTTGATAAAAACTTTGCCATGCTATGCTAAACTCTTAAATGATAAAAAAAAATATTTTACTGTCTTCATAAACTTCTCTGGGTTGAAGTTTCTGGCATTTAAGATGTATAAGTGGAGCCTATTTGAGTATTACTTATTTACCCCCCAAATCAAAAAGTCAGTAACACATAAAACATCTGCAGTATTGTCTGGTGTTGATTTCATTCCTTTCATTGTGAAAAAGTGGAAATTCTAATGCCACGTGTCTTAGTAGGCTTTTTTTTTTTTTTTGTAGATTGTGAGGAACTCTAGGAATTATACTCTGGAGCTTTCTCGCTTCTTCTTTTCATTCCCACAATACATCTTTACCTCCCACTCTCCCTCTTCTAACTGAGCCTTCTACTCTGAGCTCCCTGAGAACATCTGTGGCTTCCATGCTGCCCCGGGGGCTCCAGGGATTCAGCTTTCTGAAGTCTGCAGTCTACACTGGGACTGTCTGGAAACAGCATAGGGCCTCTGAAACTCCCCTACCTTTATGCCCTTAAACCAATCTAAACCTCCTCTCTCTTTCATACTTTACCCTGCTTTTGCCTTTTTTTTCTCCCTTTGTTCCTCCCTCCTTCCCCGGGTCACTGGTGTCAGACAGACCTGCTGTGCGCAGGTGTGTGCTTTTGTTCAAGCATGCCGGTGTGCATCTGTACAGATGAATGCATGTGTGGGTGTGCAGCAGCATCTCAGGATGTGCGTTTCATTTGCTGCGTATGTATGCATGTAACTATGTTTTCATGTCTGTTGTATATGTGCAGTTGTATGCACAAGGTTTCCATCTCCTGGATCCCCAGCCCTGTGTCGTGGCTCCTTCACAGCAGAGTGCAGGTCCAGAGAGACCTTTCCTTCCTTTTGTTATTTTACATTGATATAGACACATGAATAGTTGTTGGCAGAGAAATATTTAATATGCTATTTAATATGCTATAATAACAGCACATGAGGTCAGTAAAGGCGATCAAAGGAAGTTTAGAGCATGACCTTGGGTACCTTTCTTGTCAGGATTTTGCCTTCAGAGCCAAATACTAAATTTCATTTGCGAAAAAAAGCTGTTATGAGTTTCCAATTTTATTCCATCCTCAGTTCCTCATCCCGGATTCAGTCCTCACTGCTGCCAGGTCTTCATCTCTAATAGGAATTTGTTCATAGTTGACCTGGCTGGTTAAATAAAGTTTGACTTGAATGGATGGATTAAACAGTCCAACCACACATGCAGTTGTGGCTGCTCTTGGTTCGGATCCAGCGTCTGTGTCTGCGTTTGCTCTGCCGAGTCCACAGGCGGAGGATGGCGGCCTAATCCCGGACATAGAGCTCGGTCACGCTCCCCATCAACCACCGATCCCTAAATGACTGGCTCCAGGGAGGAGAGGAAGGGAGGGGAAGGAGAGAAGTAAAATACAAGATAGATGAGGTGAAGTGGGAAGAAAATGAGTAGGGACTGTGGGGCATGATGAGTTGGATACGGGAGGAAGTTGGGGAGTTTTGGATGTGTCAGTATCTCTCCGCCACACACATGCACCATCCGCTGGAGCAGTTTATTATTGGAGGTTAAACATGAGGATTTCAGAAGAGTAGAGGTAGAAGAGAACGGCTTAATGAATCAATTCTTCTATATTTAAACCACATTGCTAATAATCTCTTATTCTCAATCTGTTCTCCTCCTCTCTGTCTGTCTTTCTTTCTTCTCACTCTCGCTTGTCTTTGCTCACTTTATTCAAAGTTCTCGATTTCTCCCCTTCACTCTCTCTCTCCCTGTCCGTGTATGTGCGTGCAAGTGTGTGCCTGTTGTGATGTGTTCTCCAGTTCAGGACTTTAAAGCAGTCTAAAATCCCAGTGGGGGCAGAAACCCAGGTGCAGAGTGCAGGTGGCGTGACCACTGAGACATTCTGGTGTTGACAGACCTGCCTCTGTCTCTGTCTCTCGCTTTCTTCTCCTTCATGTTTTCTCTCACTCTCTCCTTCTCTCCCTCTATTTTTATCCCCTTCACCTCTTGGTTTTCTCTGTTTTTGCTTCACTGTCAATATCCATATCACAATATATCTTCATCATCTGCAACCCCCCTTTCCCTCCCTCCCTTCCCCCCTCCCTTCCTAACATCCACCACTTTCTTCCACAGGGCGAGCGCTGTTCCTTCTCGGTGCAGATGTGGTTCTACTTCCTGTGTGGACTCCGTAGCGACCTGTGGGCGGTCCTTCCGGCAGAGATGGCCAAGGACATCCTCGGCCAGGTGCTGTCAGAGACTTTACAGCTGCTGGTGCAAAGATATGCCAGGGCCCGTCCTTCGTACAAGAGACACCTGCAAATCAGGTACGCTATCATGTGCCATACCAACCTCTGTAATTTTCACAAGCTGTGGCTGTTTATAGCATCTATACCGCAAATTCGTTACATGTACCCGTAAAGTTTTCTTGGACTTTTTTATGACATTTTTTTGTAACATAAAATGCAAGTAAGCTTGCCAGTGACAAGTGACAGCTGTTGATATTCTACATAGCTTGTCCATCTCAAGTAGCATACCGGTACATTTTAAACATAAAAACAGGCCCAACATAATGAGTTCTGACTGAAGAATCACATTTACAGTTATAGTTAGGATTTCTCAAATTAAGATAAGATAGTAGGTCTGAAATTGCTTCTGTGACAGGAGAATAGGATTTTTTCAATCTTTGAAACTTAAGCTAGGACAAGCAGTTAGGATATTTTTCTGTAATGAGGCCCCTGCACTGCAATTTGTGTTCTCGCCCATCGGTTAAACATTTAGATATAATTAAAGTATCGATGTGATGATTCATACCATGAGATGGTTTCTCAACCATCACATTTTTCTGTACCGTTTCTACTGAGGGAATCTCTTTAACATCTCTGGTTGTAGCTGGTTGATGTGAGCAATTTTGCAAATCAATGAGAATAACTGCTTAATGGCAACAATTGAATTTACAGAATTTCCTGCATCAATGTAATGACATACCTTGCTATCTACAAGTAATTCACTTGTCAGCCAGTACAGGAAATCCTGTCTGGTTATATTCTCTGTAAAGGGTTTCTTAATTGAATTTCTGGAAAAATGTTCTAAGAAGTATCAGTTTCACAATATGAAATTACATAAATTGTAATAGAAGATTTTATCCCTGCTGCAGAGTAGCATAGTGGAATGTCAATTAAGAAAACAACTTCACCACAAGGTCATTTAGTTTTGGCTTTAAGGACCTGTTCATGTTGGCTCGTCAGCTGAGGTTCAATTCAGTCTTGACCTTGGAAACAGTATTTTAGTAAACAATCCCAACCTCAGCTCTTAGAGCAACCTGGACAAGAGGTGCTTAGAAAAATTAAAATTTGAACAATTACAATTCAATGTCAAGCAGGTAAGGTTCATGTGCTGATGCATATCATGTGATATGATCAAAAGCTGTGGAACAAGATGACATTGTTTTATCAAATGATGTTTGTAAGGTCACAATTAAACTTTGAAACCCGGGAATAATATTTGTTTTCTATCAAAATTGGTTATTTTTCAGTTGGTAATTTGTGGTTTTCTTGACAATTGTCAGTGACTATAGATGGTATGTGTTTTAACTTGATAATTTGCTCATTATCTTTCTCACACAGATATTTGTGTAGTCTACATGTGCAATATTTAGACTTTGGTATATACTGTACATCAGTATAGACTTGGGTATACATAATGGTTTCCCAAATTACATCAGAACTTCCAGAAAGCTCTAAATGGTTTAACCTTTCTCACTGTTGGCCTAGTTTCCCTCAGCTCCTATGGGTCCGATGCTGAAGGTGGTCTGACGTAGTGTTAGCATGTCATTGGCATGCTCTCCGTACAGGCTCCGGGGTCATCTTCTCCGTCCTCTTTCTCCTCCTAATGGCTGTATGATGACAATGAACAGGCTAAACTGTGGCACACGGCAAGAGGATGAAAGAGTGACAAAGATGAAGTGCATTATACAGTACATGTGTAGCACCGCAGGATGTCAACGCAAAGCCTGGTTTATGTTGCCTGGAGATGCAGTGTTCCTGTAGGGACAGTTGTAGAGTGTAAGGCTAGCTTAAACAGATGGCTTTTCAAAGCTTCTTCAAGTTTCCTATGTGTATAGCACTCACATGGGCACCCTAATGCTACCTCAGCTCTCCTGTATCAGTCCATCTCTGTGTGTGTCTAATAACAATTTAGGCCATGGGAAGAGCAAGCATGAGGAGATGAGAGATGATGAGCAGCTCTCCCTGACCAATTGAGGAAACAGATTTAGGGGCGTATAAAAGTAAAAGCAGTGACTTTTATTGTGAAATCCAAAGCCCTTTGTACACTGAACTTTCCAATAGTAAAATCACCAGGAGGGTCTGTTGTCTGGCTGCCTGCAATGAGGCTGTTATGTCATGATGTAATGGTGCATGTCAGCCTTTGAAGACAGGAATGTTTGCTTTCAGTGCCTCTCTCTTTCTATTTCTTTGTGTGTTTTTCACATATTCCCCCCACATCTCATCTTTTCTCTTTCCATCTATACATTCGCCTTTTCTGTTTCCGTACTCTGTGAAGATGTGACATTACAGCAGTGCTGCTGTATGTGGAGCAGCTCATGTGGAGTGTGTGTGAAAGTCCCGAGGCCTTGGTGCGCTCCAATCCTTCTTCAGCAATTGCCATAATAGCAGGCGGATCAGATTGGCCGTACCAAATCCACAGCCTGTGTGAGCAACTCCTGACGGTCCTCGTCATTGTCACAGCGCCTCTATCTTTGCTGTACAGGTTGGTATGCACACTGTTTTTTGTTATTAGACTTTAAAGGTGGAATTCAACACCCAGACAAATACAAACCCCCTATCAGTGCTCTTTCAGAAGCTCCAGTGATCCACGATGTTATTTACGTTTCATTACTAGCATAGTGTAGAGTAACTGTTGAGCCACTTTGTTTCCCATTGACAGAGCCTGAACACAGATATTTCTTTTCAGTGTACTCACAACAGACAGCCAGCAGACCGTGAGGAGATATTTGCTGAATTTGACAAAAGGTGTATTACTCAAGTCAGTGTGATGGCACAAGATTGCTGCCATCTCTGTTTGGAGGAAAGGGGAAGTGTTTTCTGTGGTCTGTATAATGCAATATCTTGAGTAAGCCTCAGTTTTTCATCATTTCTGGTTAATTTCACAACCTTGAGTTACATTTTGATTGAAGACTATTGAGGTAAACATTGTGTTTATTATTTTTAAAGCCCTTTCAAAATGATCTAAAGCAAAATATGGGAGAGAAGTCTCCCTAGTCAGCCTTGAATCATGCCTTAGGCTGTCTTACATGACACCACTACTTTTACAGTAGCTTTAAAAAATAATTAATTAGTACTAGTATGAGTAAAGTACTTTAAACTGGCCAAGCCCAGGTCTATACTGACTACCAAAATGCAAGCCCAAACACTTGGAGTATCACTGTTATAGCATTATTGTATGACTTGTTAGTATGAGATTTGTTTATTATTCTCACCTGTTATGAAATGTGTAGAGCAGACATAAGAGTGATTTGACTTTGGGGGACTAGAATCTGTTTTGGGTTACACTCCCGTGCGTGTTTATGTGTGCCCTTTTTATGGCCACCAGCCCCTTTTTCATTGTTCAACTGATGTAATATAAAACTGGTGACTTGGATTCGTCTGGTTTTCTCAGTCATACAGCCAGTCACCCAGCAGCTCTTTGACATGTTGGTGTGTTGATGTCACAAAGAGAACAATCTCAATTTGGCACATTTCCAACAATAGATACTGCGAGTGATATTTCCCCCCTGGCATTGTTGCATAGTAACGACAGGCCGGAAGTTGACCTCAAGCACTGGATTAGAATTGCTGACTGCACCTTTAAGTTAAAGTAAGATATGACCTACAGACACCAAACTGATCTACTGTTCATATAAAACTATTTAGCCACTGGCTTTGAAATCTTGTCTCCCAAATGACCATGGATGTAGCCCCACACTTGACTTCACATGAGTGGGTTGCCAACTGTTACAAATTAAGTAAAATAAAAGTATACTATGCACATAGGTGGATGTATTTTGTTTATGATATCACTACCTGAGGAAGTATGACCACCATATGTAAATTGAATATGTATTGTTCAAAATCGCCCTGTGTGATCTCAATCTCCTCCAGGATATTCATGATTAATCCTGAGAAAGAGTCCACACCAAAGCAGCTTGACAGCCCTCTTGTCCACTGGCTAAATGCTATCAACCCTGACCTCTTCACAGAGCAGGCCATACGGTATGTAAAATACACCCATCATACCATCCATCACCCATCATACAGTAGGTACACATTAGCATGTCCACACACAAACTCACATACACACACACTCTGGTATGCTAAGCCATCACACACACCTCCACCCACTGTGTAGAGAACCATATGTGTGTATGTGTGTGTGTGAGTTACAACCGCGTACTGCATGTGCGGATATATAACCAGACTTACCCATTGCTCAGGGCCGCAAGCTAGAGTTGCCGTGGTAATATAACACAGATGCAAGCTGGGAAAGAAAAAAATAATAAATAAACTACTGTAGCTGCTGACACTGATTTTGTTTATGTTGATGGTTGCTGAGGGCTTTACACATGAGGCGTCAACAGAGTACACCGCGATGTGTACGTGCATGTGTACATGCGTGCATACATGTGTGTCCAGTTACTGTTGTGACCTCCAAGGTGCAGTCAATCACTCTCCCCCCGTTCACCCTTGACTCCACCCTCCTCCCCTCTAATCTCCCTCACTGCCAGAGGTGATGTCATTGCGTGCTGATGGAGCACAAATCAAACTAACCCCCACTCTCCTGCTCCTAAGTATCGGAGAGCTGAAATTAGTTTATTTTTATGACCTCTTTATTTCTTTGCTCCCACCTCCTGCCTGCATGCGAAGGCGCCAGGGGGGCCCTGCCAGTGGCCCGGGGCCAGATCCACAGGTCCTCATCCAGGACCCGGCCTCTGTGGCCAGATCTCTCCCCAGCCCATTAAAATAAAACCCATTGTTATGGTTATTAAATAAAACAATAATAAAATCACAAAGCACATAAATAAATCATCTAGCATTACGGGCTATAAAGAAAGCATCTGAAGTTATGTTTTCTGGCCTTATGTGTGTTTCTGAATTTGCACACATTAATGCTCTGCTTTTTCCACTTGCCTCTGCACGTGTGTGTGTGTGTGTGTGTGTGTGTGTGTGCCTTGGTTCTGTAAGCTGACCCCGCGCTGTAGCCGGGTAGATTTATCAGAGCAGTTAAAAGAGGATTTCTTCTGGATTTGCAGTCCTAGTGACATCATAAATTGCACTGTCAGATTGAGGCATAGTTTTCCTCAGTCAAGCAGCAGGGTGCACCCTGCTCTAGCTTTTTGGCTCAAATGGAATGGTTAATTTCTGGGCAGACACCCCCTGCACTCCCTCCCGCCTCCTCGCTCCTCAGACAAACTCTGTCCATTTCTTCCATGAGATTGTTATTGAGATGTATAAAGTAATACGCAGGCACACACATGTCAGCATGCCCTCATGCTTGCACACGTACATAACCACAAGCACAGGCTCTGAAGGGTGCACACACACATACACTTGCACACACTCACACACACACCAAGGATACGGCTCATTACCCACAGCTGGCTGCAGCCTCTTGGTTATACAAAAGATGTAGGAGGGGGGTACTGCTGTATATTCATGTATTTGGCTGTCTCCCAAATGTTAATTTGGTTTTAGCTGGCCAAGATTAGAGCTAATTCCTTCCCGGTGCACACTATAAGTAAGCGAGAGTGAAGGCATTTGCAGACTAAGCTCATATCAGGAGTGAGTGACACTGACGGAAGTTACCATTGTAGCATAAACAGTATTTCCTCCCAGATTGTCACCCAAGACAACTGTGATTTCAGTCTCTGTCTTTCACTTGTGACACTCTTTCCCTCCTTTGTTGTCTCTTTCTAAATGGACTGCTATCTGTACCCTCACCTGACACTGCAGAACTGTCAACTTTGTTTTCCCTCTTTCCGCTCTCAGAGATGGCCTTATGGGCCAGGCGGCCTTTGCATGTCAGCTGAGGCTGCTGACCTCTGACCCGGGACACAATCCCAGGTTGCTTCTGCGAATGTTGCTGCACAGAGACTGTCACCTGCCCAGAATACTCCTGGAAAACTCTTGTAAGTCATTTTTTTCAGTTTATATGGAATTGTGTGTGTAAATAGCTAAAGAGCACAGTGTGTGAGTGTGCTATACATGCTTAGCTGTCAGTCCATAAGCCTCTTTCATTAATTCTTTAGCATTTCCGATTTTATAATGCTGGACCCACAGAGTCAATCCTGCAGGGGCCATGTGTGGGAAGCTGTTTACCAGTGTCTTAATTAGGGTGCTCAAAGATCCTAAGCGAGTTACACAGACCTTAGATGAGCTCTATCCATTTTATGAAGTTATCATCAGCATCTTTGCCATCATCATCATTTTCACCTTGGTCACCATCATCACTAAATCAATAGAGAGCAGTAATAAACACTCAACAGGCCCGGGCGGAGCACACACGCTGACCTTTAAAGATTTTCCCTTCCTTCTTCTCCCCTCCGCACCGGCAACAGTCTAACCTTTAAAGACTGTTGTGCACTCGCACATTAATTCACATTATAGCGACCTCATTAATAACAACTCTCACTGTCTCGTTCTCTCGCTCGGTCTGAGTCTGGCTCAGAGGCTCTGCAATGCTTCTCCCCACACGCTGCCGTAAATCAACGCTGGAAGCGCTGACTCTCGCGTGTTATCACGGTGACGGGCTAATTAACCAGGAAGCAGACAGACAGAAGGAACAGCTTGACTGAACGCCTACACTCCCATAAGCCACTTCACTTCCCCATACATGTATATACTGGGGTGTGTCTTGGTGCTCTATTAATAAAAATTCAAATGTATCTTACTAATAGATAATAGTAGAGTGAGTCACAAACTACTTCAGTTGGACTCTGTTCCTCTAATTCAATTCAATTTAGTGTGTTAAAGGTCCAGTGTGTAGGATTTAGGGGAATATATTGGCAGAGATTGAATATAATATATCAACTGCGTTTTATTCAAAGTCTGATCACCTGAAAATAAGAATAGTTGTTCTTTTCCGTACCTTAGAATAAGCCGTTAATATCCATGTAAAGAGCAGGTCCTTGTATACGGAGTCCACCATGTTGCACCACCATGTATCTACAGTAGCCCAAAACTGATAAACCAAACACTGCCTCTAGATTGGGCCATTCATGTTCTTGCATTGGGTGCCATAGTAAGCAGCCCCTTGATGACAGGAGCATCCAAAAAAACCAAAACATTTTTTAACGTGAAACTGCTCTATTTTGTGTTTTACTGGCTTAAAAGACCTCTGTGTATAATTGAGCTCCGGTTTAAAACTTCTTGAATGATGAACACTGAAGGAATTCTAACTGGAAGAAGTTTCAGCTGGTTGCAGTCTGCAATCCTCACCACTAGATGCCACTAAATCCCCCTAAATCTTCCACATTGCTCCTTTAAAGTAGTTGTCAAAGACAGGCGCTGTGCCTTTTTCTAATAACCAACTTTGTTTCTTAACAGCACTTTTTCATCAGTGCTGTTGCTCTGTGACACGTTTTACAACACAGTGTATTTGCCTTATCAAAAGCACACTAGCTTGCTTGAGAGCTAGCTAGCGAGCAGAATGCCCTAGCCATTGTCTGACAATTTGAAAATGAAACTGTTTGCAGAGGGATAACACCTCCTCCACATTCATAAAAACAGTTTTCGCCTTTGCACAACTCACCCTAAATCAGAAGATACACCACTTCTGGTGCACACACACTCATACACACATAGCCTTTTTATTATTATCATCAGCGTGTCTGCTTCCAATTACAGAGGTTTGCAGAGAGGGCCCTTGTGACTGGTTGACTGGTTGTCCGGAAGATAAACAGGTGTATGTATTGGCGATGTATCAAGGCTGGATAAGCTTAGAGACAGAGAGGGAGGGAAAGAGAACGAGGGGAAATAGGAAACCGAGAAATCGACATAGAAACACAAACCCGCTGGAATTATTGTGTGCTGTAGCAGTAGTGGAAACTCCACAGAGATGTGCCAGTGCACTGTCATCAGTTTTTCTCAAGTCATCTGCTGCTCCATAATGGGATCATTATTAAAAGGCACCTAGTTAACCTGCCATGCTCTCCAGCACCCCAAGTGGAAATTAATGTTAGTCACCCCCTGTTTCCTTGGACCGTTGGAGCCACAGCAGTGATATCCAGAACACTCTCCCCTTAAGGACCAATTACCAGACATGGAGAGAACAAGATGCCGGCGTAACCCACATTATGGCGCCTAATAGACTGATTGTAGGTCAGGTTGGTTGACCACTTTTGAGTGCATGTGTTAGATGTGTTATTGTGAGAGAAAAGAAGAGAGACGTAGAGGGAGACTCAGAGATAGAGACAGCGAGATAGATGATATCAGTTTTCATCCAGACCTTGAGTGGTGGCAGTGCTTTCTACCTGCCTGTTATTAAGGTGGCTGATATTACTGTCCCTGTAATGCAGCAGCTAATTCAGCGCTGTCATTTTAAAATAGTCCAGCATTAGTCAGAAGGAAGCCGCGCTGCCCTCCATCACAGCGCCCCCTCATTGACTGCTGCGTTGCATACACTCTCCTATTCAAATAGCTGTCATCTCCCACACAGCAGACTGACAGACCGCTGGATGTCTGCCACCTCTGGAGCAGTGGGCCTTTCCTCAGCAACCCCTGTCAACTTAACACACACACACTTGTAAGCGCACAAAACACATATATAGACATCCATATGGTTTACACACGCACACACACCTCCATCCTCAGCCCTGTGCTCAGACAGCAACCCCCACAAGGACACCCTGTCAAAACCTCTTCCTTTTCACTTCCTGTCTCCATGTGCTGTGGGGGCTTTGAAATCTGTTCCTTTTTCTGTTTTTTCTGGTCTGTTTTTTTTTCCCCTCCATCTAACACAGATGTGGGTTTTTCTTCCCCTTCTATTTCACAATGCCTTTTGTTCACCCTTTCTGTTAACATGTGTCAGGTTGGGCAGCCTTGACATTTTCCAATGTGTTTTTGTGCGAAGAAATCAAGATGCTGCTTCATAGGATAGGCTTTTATATCTTTCACTACCTACCTCCATAAGGTTGATATTTTCTGAATCGTAATTCAAAAAACACACACCCTAACTGAGAGTATGTGCGCTCATGAGTCAGCCTTTTTTGCTCTTTGTGTAACCTGTTACAGTGTATGTGTGTGTGTGTCAAGTGTTCATGAATATCAAGATTTCATAAAATCATTGACATTTTGATTGCCCACACAGTTATTTGTATTGTGTACAGAAGTGTCTCACTGACTAAGACCGACTCTGTTTTTCTCAGATTTCTGCCACGAGAGCTGCTTAGAAACATCTACAGAGAGCTGCAAGGCAGGAGATGACTTCATAGTTGCATTGTTCAACCTATTCAGTTGCCTAAATAATGTTCCCAAGGCCTTGTCTCAGTTCCTTCAACCATACCTGGAAAGGGCACACATATGGGAACATCTGTACACACTGGCAGGTAAAGTAGCAACCAGCTGCTGTATAAGGTTGAAGTTCAGGAGTCATTACTACAGAATACAGACTAACCCTTTACCACAGAAGCTATAGTGCTATTGTATATCATAGAACTGAGCCACTCTACATTATTTTTTTAATCCAATGCTGCTTTCATGTTAATAGAATTATATAGTTAAATATTAAGAGTGCTGCACGTATGAGTCCCAAAACCCGGAAATGAGTTAGCATTTTAGCACTCCTTGTTGCCTCATCTCACAGTCAGTGGGTTTTTTGAATGGGAACGTCTGTGTTTGAGGACATAAAACACCCAACTTGTGAATTCTGAATCTTGAATGTGTCTTAAAAAAGCCCAGAAACCAACGTCCATGAGCATGTAGTACTTGGTGGGAAATACAAGAGTAAATCCCCACAAAGAAACATCTCTTTTTTTTTCCCAAGGGCCAGTGTTGACATTGCATGCACGTGAGCCAAAGCATGACTTTAATATGCTGTTACAGAGACTGCAATTACTCCTCAACTCTTCCTTTCTTTCCGCCTCTCTCTGGTACAAGCTTTGATACAGAGCTTAATCAGAACTCCTGTGGAGTATGGAGCCCTTTTTGGTGGTGATTTTTATATCCTGGGTGAGTGGTAATTATTGTAGCATAAATTAGGGTGATTGGAGAAGAGTATTTGGATGGAGACAGAGCAAGGGAGGGGTCGACAGAGGGAAAGAACGAAAAGGAGATAGAGTGAGCCAGAGAGAAATTCTCAAAGTCATCCAATCATCATTTATCCTCACAGGGTAATTAGTTTAATTATTGGACTGTGCCAAATCTTTGTATTATAACTTTGGTTACAGGATACCCCCTGTGCCCCCATTTCTATTTAAACTGTTCACTGAGTTAACTTTCGTAGATTAGGTTGAGAGTTTCACTATTTCTCCACTTACACTGATGTTTCATCACACGGTAGCAGGTTGTTTCAAATCAATACACCAGTCAATACAGTAGCGGGCGGTATAAAGTCTGAGAACCAAGTGACTTTGAAAAATAGGTCTAGGTCTCACCTGCCACAGAGCGCTTCTCCTCCGAAAAGCTATATCATTTTCTGTTCCGCTCTCCTCTTTTTCTACGGGTCTGAGGTCACACATTTGTTAGGCGTCCCTGGAGATTTCAGTGCACTTCCAGTGCCGTCACAGCACTATATCTTTCTGTTGTAGCCTTTGGTTTTACAGCCGACGCTGTAGGAAGTTTATGGGTGCCATACAACTTCATGCTGTAGCTGCTCTGCTATCAATATGCGCAGGATATGAAAGGGCAGAGCGACGGAAGACATAGTGCACCTGGAGAAGGTTGTAAGATTTCTATTGTCAGGCCACCTGGGTTTGATCGAGAACATCTGAATTTAGCTCGACACCACTCGCTTTTAGTGGAGATATTTCAACAGAATACCTTAGCGCTCTGTGGATGTGCAAGCTATTCATGTCTCTGTATTTTCCCATTGACTAAAAAGTGGAGTCATTTGTGACACAGACTGAGTGCGCTATGAGCTAGGTGGGCTATTGCATGTAACCCACTCTAATTGGTAGCGATCATAAAATTTCATCTACCCTTCAATTTTATGTCAATAATATGGCATGTCTGCAGGTCTGTGACACGTTTACAAGTCCAAACCTTTTATAATTTAGGACCTAGTGTAGTGATAAAATTGTATTTTAATAGAATAGTATTAAATCTTCCTACATACAGGTGGTGCCTTATTTTTTATTGTGCAGTAAGAGACTTATATGTACTGCATCCAAAATAATTGAACTGTTTTGTTTTCTTACAGCAGGCAACATGTCTTCTTATTAAATTCAACTAGATATATCTTTACCAGTTGATTTCTATTCACTCTCTAAATAAACTATGTCAGTCTGTCAGATTTTCAGTCTCAGAATTTCCAAAAGAATGACATGGCACATAGTTTATATTGTAGGACACAGCTACAAAACATCTACTGCATCACATTGAATTTAGTTCACTTGGTAGAATAGATATTTTTAATGCCAGTTGTGACTCTAAGTGAGTCAATTTAGTTCTGGTGTTTTGTATCCTCTTATCTGTGTTTCTCCTTCTTCACTGGCTCAGTCCGTCTCACAGCACCACACTGGTTACATAGCCTTACATGAACTTTGTGCTTGTTTGTATATAGCTTAGTTTAGGCTTTTGAAAATCAGTGATAGGTAGAATTTGTCTCAAGTCTTCAACTTGATATTCTTTGAGCCACTGTATTCATTTTTCATTTTTGTCAGACACAACCCGGGCTGTACCTGTAGTGATCAATTGTGTCCGGGCCGTAATCACCAAATCTACCAGCACCCTGCTGGTACACCTGGTCTCTATGGTAATGGGTTTGCAGACCACAGAGGACCCCATTGGAGCCTCGTTCAAGCAGAGTGTACCAGAGAGCATCCTGGCTAAAATACCCAAGGAGTGGAACTACACACCCGTGGAAGCATGGGGAAAGGAGACTGCCGCTAAGAGTACGCACACACTTGGGTGTCACATTTTCAAGCGAGATATAAGAAATTTTACTTTTGTTTTCTCAAACTAATATTCCTTTCTCCTTCCAGCTGTCATATCTGTAACTATTCAAGCCTTGTCCTTCATTTTCACCAACCTGCCCTTGGCCGTAGCATCCGTGCCTCTCTCCGTCCGCTTCCTCTTCCAAGTGGCAGAGAAGCACCTCTCCCAGCATGCCCGGCAGCTGCGTTTAATGGGCCTGTTACTCTGGGCCCTGTTAGGCTGTCTGATCCAGGGCCTGGAGGACCCAGCCACACTAGAACAGATCAGCGGTCTGGCCTTGGACCGCGGAGCAAGGGAAACGCTGTCCCTGCTTGCTGAGTGCCTACAGGCTACCATGGGCATTCAACAGAAGGTAAGGGCTAAGGTTAATATGGACTATAGGGCTTTAATATTAACAATACTATCAATAGCAGTTTCGGGAAATGTAGACCATTATACCAGGCTGTTACGACTGAAACTGTATACCAATCACAGCATCATATTGATATGTGCCAACAAGTCATCCTACTTCTACTCAGTTACCTGAATGGTCTGTTGTTTGTCTGACAGGGTGTTCCCAAACCCACAGTGCACAAAGTCTTGCAGGTTCTGGAGGAAAAAAGACCCAAGTGGACAAACATGCAGCTGCAGAAGGCCCGCAAGCTCTGCGCAGACAGGTGAGAGGTCAACTGCAGGTATTAAGTGAGAGGTCAAGGTCAGGATGGTATTGATGTATTTAGTGTTACTGTTTTCATGCGTTTGGGAAAGTACTTAATATGTGTTATCCATCATTAGACACAATCTGTATTGATTATTCATGTGCAGCTTCAACAAAAAATGAGGTATCATTTTATTCAGATCATTTTGATTGTAAAAACAACTTTTTATTAAATTAATTTCCCAGTACCTAATTTTCATGATTTATAAATAGCAAGATAGAAATTGAGGGCTGATGAAGGAGGAGGCTCAAACTGATCACGCTGACTGATGGTGTATTCAGCTACTTGACGTTGAATTTAGATGCTGAATAAAACAATGAAAAAGAATGCAGCTTAGACGTGCTTCTTTTTTTTTTTTAATTGAGCATTCAAATTCTGATGTATCGTATCATCGCGATCATTTTTCATTGAAAAGCTTCATGAGTGAGATCAATGAATCTCACGTGTTTGTTGCGGTGAATGATGGACACGCCGTCTGACTGAGCGGACTGCAGCCTGGAGTGATGGGAAAACAGCTTTCACTTTGGGCTGATCTGTGACCTTTGGCTCGCCGTTTTGTAGCTCGTTCCCAGAAATTGCGCCTCTGGTCGCTCACTTCATCATAACAATCTCTGGGTGCATCCATCCTCATAAAAAGGTGATTCAGCACCGTAACACAACATTTACAATTAAAAAAAAGAAGAAGAATGAAATAAATAAAAACACTGAGTAGATTACAGCCGGTTCTAGGAAATGCTGTCTGTTTCAGTGACAGGAAGAGGGGACGAGATGGAGGTGGGGGGGAGAAGAGACAGGGTGGCGGAGGGATAGGGAGGGGGTTGAGTGGAAAAGTGAAAGAAGAGTGATTATGTATCACCTGTCGGAGGCATTCAGTGGGATCATTACTATTCATTAAACTAACCTTCACAGGGAAGTGACGCCTGGCTTGTAAACAATCAGAATACAGTGTCAGAAAGAGAGAGAGAGAGGGAGAGAGTGGTGTAATAACTCCAAAAACAACTGGCACTCCACTCACTGGCATCTCACACACACACACACACACCCTAGTAAACCCCTCGACAAAGAACATTTGCCCCTTGCGAGCCCTCCCACCTCTGTTCCCTCATCCCACTTTCCCTCCTTCCTTTCCCAACTGCAACCCCCCCTCCCCACGCCACCCACCTTGTCTTTGCAAAGTAATTTGTAGAGGAGAAGATTATTGTTCTCCATCATGGTGACCCTGGCTGGGCTGACGGGATGCATACACAGATGAAGATGAATGCAGTTATTCCTTGGCGGAGGTCTGCCTCTTTCAGGGCACATTGGCCCTAATGACATGATTGATAGGCTGTCCCAAATCCGGAGGGGCCCTCATTAATCACCCCGCTGACTGAATCCAATCATCTGCTTCACCTGCACAGTGATGGACAGGAAAGGATACAGCGCAGGTGCTGACACGGATGCACAGCCACCATCGCCGACAACACCACCGTCGGGCCGCCAGGCAAAAGAATGAGGGGATGTACGCGGACGAGAGGGGACTCCTCTTCCTTTGCCACTCTCAATGTCAAGCAGCCAATGGCTGGCTGACAGGCGACACCGTTCCTGCCACCTTATAATTACAAAGGGGAAGAGAGGGAGAGAGAGAACAATGACAGGAAGTGTATGTGAAGGAGAAGGGTTGATGGACGGTAGTGTGATATCCATCCATACAGGAAGGGCAGGAAAATGATGCGGACGTCTGCCAGGGGTGGGGACTGTACATGCATGAGGACCTTGACACACAATTACACACACACACATACACGCTTAAGAACACACACACCAATCACTTTTAGTGCACCAGCATCCTTCGTTCAAAATTCCCCTATGTATCTCATGAATGGTAATGAAAACAGTGAAAATTATTATTATTTTATCTAACCCTTAATAATTTGTCTGTATTTCTCACTTGTGTTGGCCTTGACTGGACTGCATAGTTTTTCAGAATGTTTAGCGGAGCAAAGAGATATTTCTTTTCTTGCCAGGAATTGCATTTTCAGTTCATTTGCCCTCTGGAGCGAATGATTTCTCTAAAAACTAAAACTCATTAATTCTAAACTCAGGAGTCGTGTTTCAGTTAATTTTCTTGTGTACAGCAAATTCCAAATTGTACTCCAAATTCTTCTCTAAACTAGAAAATACTTCCTCAGCCAGAGGTGGTATAGAGATACAAGCTGACACCCTCCCTCTTCCTGTTTCCTCTCCTTTCTCTTTGCCCCTCACTGTGTTTTTTTCTGTCTTTGTGTTTACTCTCCCATCTCCTCCTTTTCCCATCTCTGTTTCTCTCTCAGCGTATTTGAGCGAGGAAAGGAGAGCGGAGTCGCTGCGGCTGAACTGACTGAGCAGAAAATAGGCCTGATGCTGCTGGAGGTCTGCCACAAAGCAGGTGGCAGCGACTACCTGAGGCAGATCTATCACATCATCCAAGGCAATGAGGTAGGGAAGCACTCCCTCTCCCCAGCAATTAGGTGGCTGCTGGCCTGAGGCCGCAGGCTGTTCAGGAGGGGGAGACGGAGGGAAGAGGGCTGCTGCATGTGTGCAGTCTGCTTGTTCTGATCTTCTGTTGTTCAGGTGACCTCAAGGGTGCAAACCTACAGTGATTTCCTGTGTTATACGCTCACCACATGTAGAGGAGAGGGAGCCACATGTAGTTATTCAGTACAAAAGTCTTTGGAGGAGATCTGAGTGAGAAAGAGCAGTGCTTCTTTTTTTTAAACTCAAGTAGAAGTTATTTTAGCTAAACTCACTTCAGAGAAAAAAAGTTGAACAGAATGAAAAGTAGAAGTTCTCTAGAAAGTTAATTGAAGTATATATGTATTTATATATATGTGTGTATATACAGACAGAGACTGATATTTTCCTTTAAGTACACAGTTGGTAAAGCATCGGCTTTAAAGTGAGCATGGCCCCTAGGAAAATAAGTAAAACGTACACAAGAAATGTTATGTACAGAAACTCAAGTTGTTGTAACTGGTTCCATAACTCCTCTTCAGGTCGGCCTGTTGACATTTCTTCTTCAGTGAGAATCAAACCGAAACATCCTCCACCTACAGCATGCTACATTTATATCCCACAAACAATCCCCTGCTATTGTATATCACAAAAGCACCAACATATGCTATTCTGCACACTGCAAACTGCATCACACGTACCTATGGACTGTAACCTCAGCACAGTGACTCTTACATTGGAAGGATTATTAGTTATGTGATGAGGCTTGCAGTATCCTGTATTTGTGTTAACAAATTCCATTAAAAAATCAAAACCAACGGTGAATTGGTCCATTTCGCAATACTTTCCATCTTCTCCACCCAGGCACAATGGTTCCTAATGAGGACCTAAATCTTTTTAAAAGGCTAGTAAATATATACTTCCATTTTTAGAACAGGATAAATGATTTTGTAAAACAGCTGGACATTGTAATTTTTTTAGCAAATATTACTGGTACAGGTAAATCATGTCAGCAGTGCTCAACAGCAAATAGGAATAAACTATACCAGGCTTTAGATCATTTTTGTTAGTGTTATTAATTAATTTTTGGTTGTGGTCTTGTCATGGAATTTGTTGTTAAAAGTATAGATTATCACCAAATGTATATTTTAAAGTACCAGTGTGTAACATTTAGGGGGATATATTGGCAGAAATCGAACATAATAATAATAATAATAATAATAATAACAGTAAGTATTTTTTTCTTGAGTGTATAATCACCTGAAAATAAGAATTGTTGTATTTTCATTGCCTTAAAATAAGCCATTTTTATCTACATAGGGAGCGGGTCCTCGTCTACGAAGGTCGCCCTGTTGCACAGTTTCTACAGTAGCCCAAAAGGGACAAATCAGACATGGGGTCTAGACTGGGCCATTCACGTTTTCGTGTCGGCAGCCATAGTTAGCAGGCCCTCCAGAACTAGAGCATCAAAAATATAGATTTTTTTTATTGTGAAACAGCTTTATTGAGTCTTTCTATTGGATTAAATCACTGGGTTCAATGCTTTTGGAGAGGGGGAGCCTCTGCGGATAATTTTGCTCCTGGTAAAATCCTCCTGAACATCTGGATCAGAAATAAAGTGAGCACACATTATGTTATCAGAGAAAATAGGCGAGCACTCTTCAGCAGGCTTTGGGCTAGAACAGCATAGGAGAAACACTGATTTACAATGTGAAACTACTTTATTCAGTGCCAAAATCCTTCTTAACAATGAACACTGACAGAATTCTAACTGGGAAAAGTTTCAACTGGTTCCAATCTTCATCCTCACCACTAGATGTCATTAAATCCCTCTAAATCTTCCGCACTGTTCCTTTAAGAAACGTGAAGCTTAATTATCTTAAAAGGGGTAATTGCTCTTCCAGAAAAAAAAAATACAGCCTTAAAAATCCTCAAATGATTGGTCAATGACACTACTAGTGGAGGACCCTCAGTGATCATCACAGCACAGCATATATAGGTACAGGTATAGGTGAGGTAATAGAGTTGTCAAAAGAGCGAGGAGACACTTGGTTGGTGCTCGTGATTCTTACAGACATGGTCCTCCTATAGACTGTCTATTAGGACACAGCGTGGAATAACACAAATATAAGCACCATATACATTATGCTGCCATTGATGGAATCCGTGAACAGCTATAACTCTGCGTAGCGCTTTAATAGAATGTGAATGGGTTTCCCAAGTAGGCTCCGAGTTACCCTCCTGGCAGCTCGAGTATCTCTACCCAGCCAAGGTCGAGGCAAGAACACGCAGGTCAGGGACAGACTGGGCTGGTGGTGAGGTGGAGGGATAGGAGGTTCAGAGGCCATGTCAAGCTGACGGATGGGAATATAGTGAATTCACACCAGGATGCCCATGCACACACACACAGACACTTATAGAGACGTACACACACTCATTACGTTATACTGTACATCTTGCAAGACACCTGTGTGAAGCAACCGCAGCAAAGGTTGCAGAGACATAAGTGGAAAGTGTACTGTTGTCCTGAAAACCCTTCTGCTTCTCTACAGTGTTATAAACTGTATATTCTGTGTTTTCGTTGCTCTGTTCCTGAACGTCTTTCATTAATTAAACTTTTGTGAGGCTGATCAATAGGGGAATACGTGGATAGAGAGAGTTCTGCACATCACTCTGCTCTATTGGAAAGAAGTGCAGTATAAAAACCTGTCTGTACCTGTCTGTTGATTCACTTAGTAAAATTCAAAGTGCATTATCATTATCACAAATGAAAAATGAATATGCAGTATTTGTAAAAATGCTGCCAATGTCAGTATGCTGAATGTCCTTGAGTGTGCTCTATTGCTCTTTCAGTATGAGGAAGTTTAGTTTTTCTTGTAAATAACTTTTTGGCCTTTCTCTGTTGGTCTTAGTTTGTCAGCCCTTTTCCGAACAGAGTATTTTCTGTCAGTCATAATATGTCTTTTTCAACCATTCTACTTTCTGTCTCTCTTGTGTTTTTACCCTCTCTTTTCCCTTCCGTCTTGGATTCAGGAACTATTGATGTCTAAACTAAGTGGAAGCGCAAACTCACCCAGTAATCCTCCTGAATTGGTCAACTTTGACCCTAGCTCTGAGAGTCATGCACACACAGCCGGCTTCAACCCTCTCCACCAATTTGACCACATTGGCAAGAAGAAGCTGGATCAGGTTTGTCAAGCATTTTTAAGGTTATCATCATAGATTATTTTGGCAGCACAATCATGTATTTATTATTTATTTTAGCTCCATAAAATGTCTTTGATATTCTAGTGATTATTGGAGCTTCTTCATGTCCTCAGACTTTGTACCGTGTGGGTGTACTTGTGATGTACAGGGCGTTGTCGTTTTAACTTTCTCCCAAGGCCAGAAGCTTAATGTTGAAGGTTAGGAGCTGTTTGAGTCTCTAGCGAACTGGATACTGTGGCAATCTCTGAAGTTGTCAGGTCTTTCTGGGGCTCGGCTCTCCTATTCTCCATAGGTCGCTGCCTTTTTCCAAGCAGGAGTTAGGCTGGCAGGAAGAAAAGAACACTGAAAAGGTGAACAGATGAGAGAAGAATCCTTTTTCATGAAAGAATGAGTAATGTTAAAGGAGAGTGCAGTCTTAAAGTGCACTTCTTTGGGGCTTTGAACCGTATACCCTCTTACCCCAAACTTACTCCCAGGAGTGCCACCGTGATGTTCAGTTAATTGTTAGATTTTTTTTCCCCCGATAAAGGGGATAAGTCTAGCTACAGGTAGTTTTAGCTCGATGTGAGAGCTGTCGGCTTTCCCCCTCATTTCCCTACTACTATCAAGGGAAATCCCGCTGATATCACAGAAAACAATCAACAAAAGCTAGTATTTCCTCAAGACAGGCTTGCGTGTGTCTTTTTTTAACTTTTTAAAAATGGATTAGATGTATTTATACACACATTACATCCCTTGTAATGTAGCTGTGTTGCCGCCATTGTTTTTCAAGAACAGACACGTTTTAATCCTAAGACTTGGCCTGTTTTTGGCTTATCACAGGAGGCTGCATAGCTTTGCATAGAAACACCCTATTAAGAGAATGATTAAAATGCCTTCTCCGCTTCAGGTGCCTGTGTTGTTTGTCAAATAAAATGGAGGGTGGAGGGAGGGGGGGGAGAAAAAAAAGTTACATCCATCAATCACCTACGAGGAAGGAGCAGAGGGGGGATGGATGGATGGAGGGAACGAGTGGAGTTCTCCTCCTTTTGTCAATAAAACTCAGCCTGGAGTTAAGAGTGACATTTTGGCAATCAAAGCAATCTGATTTTTATTTGCTTTCCCAATATGGTGCTAGTGCCAAGCGTGTTTGTGTGTATGCGTGTGCGTGTGTGTGTTTACAAAAAAAGAGAGAGAGAGAGAGAGAGAGAGAGATGGAGAGAGAAAAGGAGTGAGGGGGGGGGGGGGGGGGGGGGGGGGTTGGCGGGGTGCCATTGAAGATGGTAAGAAAAAAAAAAAGCCGAGCAGTCACAAGAGTAACGACTCCCTCCCAAAATTGATTTATCTTTCTATAAATGATGGCTACATCCCCCCAAATGGATTTATAAATTAATTGCTGTCTTATTGGAATAAAAACCTTCTTGTGCGGACATGATTGATCGCCTGGTGTCGGTAGCCTGCGCTGGGGACCCCCCTCCTCCTTTGTTAGTGGGTCCCAGCTGGAGCGGTAATGCACTGATGGTATTAACCCTGATTAATAACTAACAATACGCTATCCTCATACATCAACAGAGTGCAGTGGTCGACTGGGCATGGGACTGGCCGAGGCTGCTGCCAGCCTATCAGGGCATGAGTCAGGTCACCTTCAAAACTCTGCTGGCCAACAGGTAAAACACTAATTTCACTCGTTACGCATACACATGTTCACTGACAGCGGTGTGCGCGCACATGCAAACGCAAATGTGAGTGTCTTTTTTTGTGCTTCCATGTTTTTATTATGATCCTCACAGGTGTTTTTTGTTTTCCGAGCAGTCTTTTCATGAAATAAAAGCCCCGCTCCACAGAGGCGTGTGCTGCATCAGTAGTGTCTTTACCTGTACAAAATGCGGCGTTCACCTGGGACTCCTGAGGCAAGTTTCCCTCCAACCCCCAAATTCCCTTTTGACTGAACTTCGGCATAAGCTCCAGTCATCGGGGATCATATAGCCTTGCTGCTCTTCATCAGAGGTTCAAACTTCCACTTTGTTCAAAGGCCAAGGGCTCCTGTGGCTCCCACAATGGAGGCTGTGGAAATAACTCTTTGGAAATTTTTGGAGTGCTGTAATATGCTGTGTGTGTGTTGAATCATGGAATCCTGTCCTTGTTCATGCACATGTGTGACCAACTGTCTGCGTGGACAAAATGTTTGCAGATTTCTGTAATTGAGGTGCGCCTGCTCATTGGGTACGTCTGAGGCCTTGAAACAACCAGAAAAGTAGTTAGAGAAGAAAAATAGCGACTAGCTGTGTGTCACCTGATTGAAGAGTTTTTTGCCCAAGTCCGCCACCCCTGTCCCATCCCCCCCTCCACTCCTGTTTTGCCCTGCAATGGGCATAAATATTTATGCAGGTATGTGACACATATTAGATGGCAATACTTCAGGCTGTTCCCTGTTCTCCATTCACAGCTGTCACGCTGCCAGCTATCAAGGAGCCATGGGGCTACTGCACCTTGTCTCCACGCCTACGCCCAATCCATTCTAAATCACCGCCATTGTAACACACACACACCTTGCTAACAAAGGGCAAGCTCTGCATCTGCCAAGGACACAGGTCTAATAAGGGTGAAGTACGCAGCTCTGTGCTGTGCTGTGCTGTGCTGTGACGAGCTTTGTCGCCTCCGTGCCTCTACCCCCTCTTCCCACACACACACATACACACTCTCCATTCTTCCTCCCCTTATATGCTGCTTTGTTGCATGTTAAAACAGATACTGTCATTGCTTGACTGAGCCAAATTAGTGTTGGGGCATACATGAATAGAAACTGAATGAAGTGGATATGAAGTCAGATAGGAAGAGAGAGAGAGATTGGATGCAGTTTGAGATTGTGAGTGACACAGAGAGGGAGAGAGAGCAGTCAATACTGACACGCTACCAAAACGTATGAGGAAGGATGGGAGTGGGAGGGGGGTAAAGGTTATATAATTCACCCTAATCTCACAGTATCAAAGTGTCTGAGATTCTGCCATTTGCCTCATTAGCCTCTCTTTGTTGGGCCAGAGGAGCAGATTTCATGGAGGATTTGGAGAATGGCTTTGGTTCTGCCTGAGACGCTCGCACAGAGCAGGAAGTTAGTTTCACGGCTGGCGACATGTAAGCTGTCAAAGTTTTCCTCAGATCCATCTCCGCCTCAAAAATATCTCTCAAGCTATAGAAGACCATTCACGGGATAAGCGCACTGATGTCGGATCCACTGATCCATTTGTTAGTGCAGATAAGGATAACGCTTTCTGCATAACCGCAGACTGAAGTGCCCTCGGCTGTTTTCACAGAGGCTTCACAACAATTACTCTTTTGCTCCCTCCAGTTGCTGGACAAACCGGAGGATATAATCTTACACTCTTGACAATCTTAATAGTAATGACGCTGTCTCATACTGTACAAATACACCTATCATTGTGACCTTGTGATGTTCTGTATTTTCTGTCTTACGAGTTTTAGTCTCCTTGAATGACTTCCTTCCCTGTACACAGCCAATATATTTTTTTTCGCTCCCTTGACTGTGTGAGTTAGCAGTGTGGCCCATTGGCCTCCTATATATTGTTACAGTGGCAGGACAGTTATTGTGCCCAGAGTTTATATCACATTCTAATGGAGCAAGGCTATGAGTTAAGGGCGGTAGGCTTTTACACCAGGGCTGTTAAATCACTGCTCAGATGACTTCATTAGCAGAGCAGGACACATGCTGAGATGCTTGCACGCTGCACACACATAAACGCACGCACATACACTTTCACCCTGCTACCTTGACGGTGTAGCCAGACAGGAGGGAGAGTGGATTTATACAGGTGTGTGTGTCCTTCTTTGTCACCTGTCACTTCAGTTCCCTCAACACGATGGCTCATCCATCATCTGCAGATTGAGCTTTTCAGCAGAAACCAGACTGATTAATACTACCCCAGGACCCCCAGGGTTGACTGGCTGACTGGCTGACCTGGCTTCCTGGCAGTCTGGAAGTTTGAATGGATAGATGGAGGAATAGTGGGTGGGCTAACTTTTTAGTCTTCTTGTTTGCTGGGTAAAGGGCTGACTACCTGGTGGACTCACTGCCTTGGATAGGTACTGACTGATTGGTGCAATGGATGTAAGAAGTGGTGGAACTGTTCACTGATAAGATTAGATTATTGACAGGCTGAAAGGTATTTTGACTGAATGCTGAGAAGGTTGACTAGCCCACTTAGCAAAAGAAAACTTTAAAAAAAAATTATACAGGAAGGCAGTATCTCAGCATTTCATTCATTTCTGTGAAAAAACTAAATGAAATTATTGTTGTTGTTTTTTTATTGTTTTTGCAATTATTATTCAGGATAAACATATAATGATAATAATGATGATATAAGCATAAGAAAATAAAATAGAATCTCACAGGATAAGGGCACAGTGAAGACCTGAACACAAGCCACATTCCCAGCCTTTACTTTCTACTAAACAGCCTCATCCTGCATTGTAAAAGTACCTAGTTAAAACAAATAAAAGGCTAGGAGAGCAATGACCAAGCATTAGGGAGAAAAAAAAACCTTGAATTTGCCAAAAAAGAAGCCTATTAGAAATGTATGATTGTTAAAAATATAAAACGGATAATAAGACAGGGAATTGTATTTTTTATTAAATCCTACAAATATCAGGAAAACTCATCTCAGATACAATATTCTGCTCAATCTGCTCAAATTCAGCCAATAGCTTGTTTTACACAAACTTCCTGCAGTTATTGCGACCACTATTTGAGTTAATTGTGCATTTTATCAGTTGCTCTGCAGTGGTATTGTTATGCATTGAATATGATATGTAATATCCATGAAATATGTCACTTACTCAGGGGTCGTCACTTTACTCAATGATAGAGAAGGAGTCTCTTAAGGAAAAAAAGGTTTGGAACCAGTGGACTGACCTGTTGGCTTTTTTTTTTTTTTTTCCTTTTCTTTTTTTTGATAAATAGCAGGTCTTAAAAATAGATTGATATATAGGTAATGGACTAACAGACCGAGAGGCCAACTAGTTGTCTAGTTGTTCTGTTTCCTGGCCTCTTAAACATTTATCCCATCTTCATTATCTTAACACCATCTTTCTACACTCAAATCATGTCACTTAGCCTATAAACTTTGATATATACCGTTGCACAGTTGACTTAAGAATGAGGTGTACTGTAGAAATATCATTATAATTGTACAGTAATCAAAGTTCAAGGACTACGGCACATTTCCGATTTATATTAACCCTCTTGATGTGTATTCACTCAGTTGCTTTATTATGAGTTTCTAGCAGCTTTCAAGCAAGGCTCCTTTTATGAAATGCCAAAATCAATGGCATAACATACCCAGGTTAAATATGTGCTTGACGTTTCACCTTGAACAAATTGCGCACCAATGGCTTTGTGTTAATTGGCATGATCTACGGATTGAAATGTGTCCACATTGCCTCCCTCTTTGACTTCAAGTTATGAGCCGTCATTTGTTGCAGAAGCGCGGAGTCAAAGTGCTAAGTGACTCAACTAATAGGGAATAGTTTCTCTTCAACTCGTGATCTATGGATAACTCTGCTGCTTTGTCCTTGGTTAGCCTTTGAAATCCTCTTTTATTTGGCAAACGCTTGTAACTCTGTCACAGCATACAGTACCTTTGTATGAAACAGTGAAAAGCAACACGACCACTATGTAGTTTGGAATTAATGGCAGCAATGCTGGCCCTTCTCTTTTCTTATTTCAACTCTCATTGTGTTACAAGGCCTTAATAAACTGTAGTCTTTGCTGCAATTTTTCCTTTTCTATCCAGGAAAAATAAAGAAAAGTAAGGAGTATTGCCACGGATGAAAGTCACATTTTAAGCTTCATCTGCCAAGGTGACTTTTTGAGATACTTTCCTTGTGTCGGTATGTCAGAGAAGGTCTTTTGACCTGGTTGATAAGGGGTAACCAAGTATGAGAGATGAAGCTTCATGTGTCACAGGGCGGCTCTTCCACTCCATCATAAGGAGCTAATATCATCCAAGGACATTCATGCTTACATCTACAACACTGGTCCACTGCTCCAGGTCCCATTTTCTACAACCAGCATGTGACAACACATACATGGGCGACCAGTAAATTTAAACTTAGATATGCTGTGACTTGCGCTATCTTTTTTTTTTACGGCTAATGTTCCGAGTAAGCGCGATTTTATTTCACACATTGACAGTAAGAGAGCACTAGCAGCATTGACCCATAGATTTGGTAGCTTTATATGGTAAGCTACACTGTAACTACTGAACACTAAAGCATTTCCTCTGCATTGTCTCATTGTTGCTGTTACCCCTCAGGTCCATAACAATAGCAGTTTGTGGAAAAATGCCAGTCTGTGGCATTCTCTTGCTTGAGCGGCTCCTTAAATTGCAGCGATAGACGCTTGTGCTTTCAGGAAGTGGGCAATCGCCATCTGTTCCTGGGCTCTGCCATATGGTGGGCCTTTTTTCTCAGGGAATAAAATAAAAACAAATATGTCAGAATGTTCGTCTTCCTCCACGGACGCTGATCAACCTGGGGAGAAGCTGGATCTCAGTGTGTCTGGATTAATGGTCTTACTTTACGCTTCAGGGAATGAGGGAGTGCGTGCTTGCGGTTGGTGGGGCTTTGTGTGTGTGTGTGTGAGCTACATGAGCATGCCTGTGTGAGGGTATGCACACGCTAATGCACATTTATGTACCTGGAAGTATTTCTAGAATCGTTTATCTTTATCTGCGATGTTACCGTACCATTTTGAGCAGTTGGTTGCCCTAGTCTTGGAAGCATTAAACAACACAGGAGAAAAGAGCTTCAAGGTTAGCCAGAGTGACATTTCATGGCTGCCGCTGCCAAAGAAACAAGAAGAAACGCTCTCAAGCCATCATCAGGCTCTTCGTCTTGCGAGGCCAGAAATTCAAAAGACTTGTCACTTTTGAAAATCAGGAGAGTGTGATGTGTCATTGAGGAAGGGCTTCTTTCTTCTCTCGTCGATCCCCTTGTGTGTGTCCCCTCCGCTGACTGACAGCTAGGGATGGGAGTTTGTGTTGGTGGAGACAGAATACATCTTTTGTCTGCTTGGTTATACATGGTGTGTTTTGTCTTCGCTACCCCTGGACAGCACTGACACATTGAGGTTTTCATTAGCCGTAAGCAGGTGGCGGAGGAGAGGGACGAGCTTGTGCGCATGTTTCCAAGCCTGCCTGCCTGCCTGCGTGCGTACGCATCTGCACTGCACCAACTTGTATACTGTATGCATATCGTGGAGGGCGTACATGTGTCTGCCTGCATGTGTGTGAATGTTCGCTCTTATATTTCAGTGTGTGTGATATTTGGAGGTTTGCTCCAAAGGCGAATAAATCAGTGATGCCTGGGATAAGGCCGTGGCCCCTCCTCAAACTGCACAGACAAGCTGAGAGGCTCATTAATCAAACGGCCAGTCACAGATGTGATGGCTTCCACACAAACCGCCAGCAGACTGTGAAAGTCACATCCAACAGAGTCAACTGTCAGCCAGGCAGGCAGGCAGGCCGGCCGCACTTTTCCCTCTCCCCCCTCTCTCCCTCTCTCTCTTCCCCCTCTATTGTATTTATCTCTCAGTCTCCCTTTACCTCCTCTCACCTCCAGCGTGACGCCTCAGTGTGATACATCTGAAATATTTGTCTTGTCCCTCTAAAAACGATCTGGAGGGTCGAGGCAAATCTATCTTCTCAGAGAGTGGTCATGGTCAAACCATTGTAGGGACACAAGACATCAGTCATTACTGCACATTGCTCTGTTCTCTTTGGTTACAGCAGACAGTACTTAGTGGTGCAACATAGTTAAACATCTTTTTATCCAACCTTGACTATCCAGATTCTCTTGTAACCTTAACAAATCTTAATTTATTTTCCCATGAAAGTTGATATAGGCACAATGATTTTGCATTGGTCAAAAGTTGATTTAAAAAAAGTATTTGAGTTAACTTTAAATACTGGATATGCAGTGGAGCCCCCTGAAGTTTTTCATTGAAGTGGCCAGATGGGGCCACTGAATATCTTGGGGTAGTACGCCAAAACCAAAAGCCATAACCAAATTTCATTGGCTAGTTGAAAGCTATGTCATTATGGAGAGTTACCGTAACGAATTACGTACTGATACCTTGTTTTCTTATTTTACAGTTAATAATACTAATTAACTGCTGTTCATAGACTAATACTGCTACTGTTAACATTTTGAGTTCCAAAACAATCCTGTTATGACATATTTTATACATATTAGGCAATTATTTTTCTTTAGATTGGCTGGTTGTCCTTTTCCCAAACATCAGGCATAAATGTCAAATACTTCCACTTCGGAATAGACTTTTGAAGATGTCGGATCAGAGACTCACTAAAAAGATTTTTAATTGGGACACCTTCCACTGTCATCCCTGGGTTAATGAGTTGAAATCCTTATTTCATTTTAACAATTTGGCATTTATTTTCCAGAACAGGTTACTTTGTGACATTTAGAAGATCTGGAGTGAAATGTTTTGCATGTCTAGAGAAACTACGAACTTATTGTCTCATATAGAATAACTACAGTGTGGAACCTTACGTGAAGTATAGTCTAAACAAAGGACAAATATCTCCGTGTGCACAGTTGCGCTCAGGAACGTTGCCATTAGCCTTAGAAACTGGAAGGTTTAACGCCACCCCAGAGGAAGACAGAATTTGTTTGTTGTGTAATTTAGGTGAAGCTGTGAATGAGGTTCACTTCTTGTTTTATTGTCCTGTATATGAATACATAAGGAATGTACTTTTCCATGAGATGACCTCTATCTATGTTGATTTATTTTGGTTGGATGATCATGAAAAATTTGAGTTTTGTTTAGGAAAGGGAACCTTTTTGTGGCTGAACTTCTTTGCAAGGCCTGGAATAGAAGGCAGAGTGTTCTGTTTCTGGACTGAATAATTAACTAACATTTATCTTTTGATTGTTACTGCAACATCATTGCAATGGTGTCTTGTAAACCAGTGAGGGTTGGGCACATGTAAGTGTGCATGACACAAACACAAAAAAATCAGAAATCAATCCTTAAAAGGACAGATATACAGCTTTAATTTGAAAGAGCGCGTAGATTGTAAGAAACAAGTCTTCTCAAGTTTAGGGGAGACTTGTTGGTATAAACCAACTTTCATTCAAATATCTTGAGGTGAGAGTTCAAGGGACACCTTTGAAATTGGCCATGCCAGTTCTTCCCTCGCCAAAATTTAGCCTAACTATGGAGCATTATTTACCCCCCTTTCCGACAAGCAATGCCGAGATGGTTGCTAATGGATACCTAGCGTTGTCTAGTTTCAGGTGATACCACTCTCTCCAAGCTAGCTTAAAAAATGAGCATCACAGCTTCTTAAATTCACTAATGTCAGCCTCCAGTTATTTTCGCCAGAAGGGCCACTGGGGGGGCCGCTGTAGATGTGATTGTCAAGTCAATACATACTGTTCGTAGTGTCCAGCTCTAAGTGTAAATGCTGACACAGTACAAACCTTTTCACCTGTCATTTCCACTGCACAGAGCATTCAGAGGTACATTCAGGAGTCAGATGCCTCTTTCATGGAAATGCAGCCATGTGTAAATGAGTTGTCCCATCCTTTTCTGGTTATTATATCACATATCACATTCTAACCATTTCACTGCTGCAATCTCCTCTCCCAAAGGGTTTGAATTGTTCACAATAGTTACAATAATATCACCATTCAGTGACAGGATTGTCGGTGCACAGTGCTTATGCCACAAGGAAGCTTCTCAACAGGATTATCTGGTTATCCCCTCGTGTATTGTGAACTTCCTGCAGTTTTCACCTGACCTCTTTTTCACAGATATTGTGATTTCAGTTAATTTCATAACATAAATAGCAACCTCTGTGATTGTTCCAACTTCCAACCTTGGATGGATAAATAGTTGGAGACACTCTGTAACACCAGAGCTAAATGAAAATACCACTTAATCTACTGCAAAGCCCTCCAAGGATGGAGAGAAATGCTGGATGGAACGGGGACAAAACAAAGCCCCCCGTTTCCTGATTAAAAATGGCAAGTCCCAAGGCTCTCCAAATACACTGGGGTATTTTAATGGTACAAATATAAAGACAGTGCTCCACACGGCAATTGAAAGCTGTGCTTTTGTTTTCAGTGTGTGTAATGGTGGTTTATGGGAGGAATTTCTGTTGTTTTTATGCCAGAATTTTGAGGATGACACCAGTGCAGTTGGAGTCTCACAAAGCTGAACTACTCTCTTGCAAGATCCCTTTTTGCTACACAGACCTTATGAGCAGCTATTTAAACCAGGTTTTTATAAATATGAAATGAGCCATGATTCAGCAACTTTATGGCTTATTTAACACCTTTTTTTTGTTGTTGTTTTTTCAGTGTGAAGATGAGAAGCAAAACAATAATGACAGCCATGTTGACGTTGAAGTGAATAGATGAATTCTGTCTATCATGTCTTGTACAGCCTACTTAAAATGATGTGTCGCAATAATACCAATACCAATTTAGCCTTGCCACATTACATTAAGTGAAATTATGGGCTGTGATTTATGATTTCAGCCTTGTAAAGTAGTATTAATATCTATCTTAAAATGCAATATCACTGAATACCTCGTCAAACAGAAAAATGTTCACTGTGATGCTTTGCTAAGTTGCCACACTTGTTACCTTTAGGTATTTTGTCACCACACCTGACTTTAGGAACTTTGTAGAAACTTTTGCTTTTGCTTAGAAATTCTAGCAGGCCCACTGGGCATTTGTTTTTTGTCAGCTCTGTCAGCAAAATAATTCCATATTTTGCCCCTGGAACCAGTTTTGTCAACCAGTTAAGATGGACTGGGACTCAGTTCAAGATGCGGTGGACTGTTTGACGCTGTTGCCATGTTTCCTGCTGATTTACTGAGTTGACTTTTTAGCTGACTGCAGCAGTCCATTGTCAAGAGCCAGACTGTGACCGTCTGTTCCAGTCCATCATTTTCTTACTATTCTATTCCATGTGCCATCTTTATTCAGACCCTCTGGAGGTGACACTGAGTCAGGCTCCTAGCTCGCAGAATGTTTGATTGTTTGATGAGTGTATTGAAGGATTATACTGGAGAACCCAGTGTTGAATTGAAAAAACTAATAAGACATTTTTGTTTACTGAGTCAATACTGCAGTCAAGGAGAGCTGTGCTGCATATCAGTTATACAGTAGTAGTGGCAGTGTTGATATCGCTAATGACTGAATGAGTAATAACACACACACAGACAACTGCAAATGTTAATGTGTGTTTGTATATTTGTGTGTGTGCTGATCCACTTTTGTAACACAGGAGTTGCAAAAAGAGCTCAATTTTTGTATCTGCCAAATATCATGTTCATGTATTTTTGCAAAAGTCACTCTTAAAAAGGGCACCAGCTAAATGCCTAAATTAAAAAGTGTGTGTATGTGTGTGTGTGTGTGTGTGTGTGTGTGCTCTCCTGTGTGGACGAGTGTGACGGTGAGGGTTTGTTTTGGTGGTACATCACGAGGTTGTATCCTGTCGCCAGGCTCATTAGCCCATCGGCAGCACCCAGGCTGCCCCAGCCAATCGCTGCACTCCACGCAGCTCTGCCATTTGCATGTGGTCCAGGAAGAGATAATTAGAGGGATCTCTGCCTGTCACTGTTAATCTGGGACTTAGTGAAGGGCTGTGACGCCGACATGCTGATGGACTGACACACATGTCTGCACATACACACACAGTGTGGCGTCATACTCACGTACACTTGTTGGCATCCGTTACACACACATGAAGGAACGGCAAACACAGTACCTGCACACACACATACCACCACTGAGCACAGGGAAACACTGTCTCTCTGAACTCTCTGGAGGGTTGGTCTTTATTAACTCTTTCTTTTTGAGCTGTGACGAACACAGTTGTCTTTTTTGTGATCTTTTTTATCTCTAATACGACAGCATATTACACTAAAATAAATCAGAGCTGCTTCACCATTGGTATGTGAATGATAGCATGTTGACTCAGTGGCTGTTTACACCAGTTGTACTATGCTGTTGACACAGGTTTTAGATCCCTGTTCAGATAGACTGTGCGCTTGTTGCTTCCCAAACAGGCAGAATGCTCGGTAAGCCTTTTGAACAAGCCCAGCTGTCAGCCCTATATACTTTCACACATACACACACACATTGATACGCACACATCCGAACAAACATGTACATGTGCTCATGTGCTGGCACGTCCCCAGCCACACACATGCCGAAAGCACACAAACTCTCTCACACATCGCTGATTGGCAGGCCTCCTGTTTTCCCATAATTCCAAGTGATTTATCCAATCAATCTCACTTGGAGGGCTGCTAAAGCGTTGAGTAATATTAAGAGTAGAACATGCGACAATTAAAACATCCTTCAGGTAATTACAGAGCTGGTTTAGCAGCAAACAACTGAAGCATTTTATACATTCAGCATGTTGCCTGTGTGTTTTATTTGTACCTGTTTGATAGTTAATCGGAGGAAATGAGGTACATCTGCGAGTGTTACCGCCTTTAATGCACATGTGGCATATTATGTAAAATATCGTATCATTAGCTGAATGTGTCTATGCAAATATTGACTCTGTTCACCTAATTGAATATCAGAGACAGTGTCTCATCCTGTATAAGAAAATCCTCTGTAAAAAGCTGGATAGATGTTCTTGTCACTGCAAAGCCTATTTTCCACCCAAATGACAGCCAGTCCTTTTTGCACACTGTGGGACTGTTTAATGGTGCATGTTGAGAGAGAGGGTGAGCACCGTTGCTGACCTCATCCGTCCTGCTCTGTGACCCTGTGTCACCACTGATGACACATAATAGTTGACACTTGACTTTAGGGGCTCTTTAAGTGCCAAGAGTGCCCGGGGCCTTGGATTCATATTCTAATGCGGTCATCTTTGTACTCTGCGCCTCCACCTTTCGTCCAGGAGCTCTCTCTACACTTGTTTCCACTTTTTCTTTGCTTTTCTTCATCACTCCCTCTCTCTTTCTTTGTCTTGTCTCACAGACGAATACACACACGCAATCACAGACACACACACACTAACACTTAGACCTACTCAGACACGCTTTGGCTGAATTGAAATAGCCTGTCCCGCCCTCCTGCCCCTGTGCCATTACAGGTAAGCACAGAGGTGCACTTGTCTCGACACTTGTCTTGACAAATCTATAGACAGCCGGAGCCAACACTCCAGCTGGAATCAACCCTCTGTTTTCCTCCTCTCCTCTCCTCTCCTCTCCTCTCCTCTCCTCTCCCTCTTCCTCTTCCTCTTCCTCTTCCTCTCCTCTTCCTCTTCACTGGCTCTCATCAGTATTTCTTTTACATGGCTTCACTGCCTTAGACCCCATAGATATTGAAGATTACAGTTACTGTAAGGGCTGGGTATTCATTCAGATTCACATTGTGCTTATTGATTCCTAACAATTAAATGTTTTTCCTTCAATTGCAATTTGAGCTTACAGTATTATGTGAGTCGGCAATATAAATAAATACATAAGTAAGATTGTTATTTTTTAGAAGATTAAGCCATTTGACATATATAAATTACAAGGTACCATGCTCAAGACAAGTAATGACAGTTGGATGAACCAGCATTAGCTAACAAGGCATTATGCCTATGACTGGTACCCTGGAAATCCAGAGTTCTCGCGAGAGCACAATTTGAATTTGCTCAGCGAGTCACTCTGGCAATCAGTAATGATGCTCATTACCTATGCCCATGAAACCAAGCTGCACCAATCACATCGGTGTATCTGATATAGGTGGGCCAGAGGCGAGCTAGACAGATGGCGACAGCGCTGCGACAACGAAGTCCGGAATCAGTCAGTAAACATTGCACGATGGCTACGGATGAACACCAGTTGTTTGAAACGGCTTTGGCCGCTACAATGAACGAGTTAGACTTGGCTTTTTCTCTAAAAGAGGAACAGAAGGCAGTGCTCGAGTCTTTCCTTTGCAAGAAGGACGTTTTTGCTGTTTTGCCGACCGGATATGGCAAGAGTCTAATCTACAGTACCAGTTAGCTCCGCTGGTAGCTAAGCGCTAAGTATTGTTCTGATTGGTCGTAGTGTTATCCAATTGCGTGCAGTGATATTTTCAAATGCATGCTTGGTGCCGCCCCTCGAGTTGGGCCATTTGCATTACTCATGGCCAGATCCTAAATCTTTCTAGATTTGGGTCTGGATTTCCAGGCTATGTGACTGGTGCATTCTTGCAACAAACTTCCTCTTTTCCATGGCGTCATTTTCACCCAGTGTTTATATTTTTCTGCAACACTACCGGTTTATGCAAACTTTGCTACACTTTTCAGTGCAACAGTACCCGCCTTAACTCGATTAAACACGTACACTGACACATGTTGAACCTGTGATGCAGATGGAACTAAATGGCTCATTCTTTTCATAATCCAAAGTTCTATTGAATTCCAATAAGAATATCCAATAACAAACACAGACTAACAATCACAAACACACAGGGAGGTAACCAAACAGACACTGATATAAGAAAAACAGCTATTAGTTGATAATAATGTGGTGGGCATTAGTACATGGCAGCAATTGCAGATATGCTGTACCAAACCATGGCATTCTTGAGTTAGGTTGCTCCCTTGGGATATATACCCACTGAAGCTGTCCTGTTGCTCTTCAACCATATAATCTTCCCAACATCTTTTCACATGCAACTATTGCCATCATTTTTTTCCCTCCACATTTTCAGTTGGGGAGTTTGAGAGTCTTTCCAACATCTTAGAGTCAGTGTTATTGGCCAAATATTAATACTCTAAATGCAGATATACTCAACTACGGCACTAGCTTTAGTTCCCAAGGAGACACAACTTTAGGGATCTCGGCAGTTCACACTCTAACCATTCACCCATATTAAAAAAGCATATTTTTAAAGATAAAACATGCAGAATTTCCCTAAAAACGACATATAGATTGATAGAAAAGTAATCCCTGTCAATCATCAGTCATCGCCAAGGTGCATTTTTCTATTGAGACTCTGCCCTCTGCCATTTCCTGTTGTCGGGACATTTATGGGTGTGTGCTCCCACGGCGCTCAAGTGAGGTCGGGCTTCATAAAAACGTAGCAACCAGGCACCAGACTGTAAGCAGCAGTCATATAGCGAGGCAGTTCTGGGATTGGCTTTTACTTTAACTTTTGCCGGTGAGTGTATTCACAAACAGTAACCAACAATCCTGCATAGCATACCTTTAACAAAATGACTTTTAAAACCAAATCCAAACAAATTCATGATGCTCAACCCTAATTATAATCTAAGACAGCAAGGTCAGCATAAACTGTAACTGTGGCGACCAGGTAGGCTGTTTATCCGTGGCAAATGGTAAGTGTGTGCTTGCACTCTCCCTTCCCCTTGCCTCCCACTCTGTGTTTCCCCCATCTTTGCAGATTTTTACTCTATGTTTCTTTCAACTCGGTCTCCTTTTACCTGCTCTGGCTCCCCCTCTCTCCTATCTTCTCAGAGAAACCATCATGGGTCATGTTTTTCTCAGTCTTTGATCACTGAGTAGTCTTTCAGCATGTTGACTACAAGGCCTCTCACCTCCCCAGTGGTTGTTGCAAAAGAGGGGGCACACTTATCTGGCTTCTATGATGTTAATGGTTGAAAGCATCTGCTGATGTTGAAAGCGTGTGTGCGTGTGTGTGTGTGTGCGTGTGTGTGTGTCCACTCAGACATGATGAAAGACTCTGTTATAGCACTGGGTTATGATCATGTTGCAACTACATTGTAGCTCCGTTCAGAGTTGGTTGATAAGGAAGGCATTCTTACGTACTGTGCTGTTTCTGACGGATAACAATCATGTGATGCTGTAATCACTTGGGAGAAGAAGAAAAAAACTCAACGCTTAAAATTCTTACATTGTTTTTAAATAGCTTAAAAGGTTGGAATTTAGATCTCCTACTACCCCGAGCATTTCATCCATATCTATTTGTTCAGTTATTGCATGGAAAACTTCCTTCACTGTGCTATAATGGGTTTGTCCTCAGGGCACAAACTCTGGTTCAAATAGAAAAGCCTTTTTTTTCTCCTCAGTCTTTACACCTCATGTGTGTAAACGATGGTTGGGTGTCTGAGAGCTTTGCCGCTCCATCCAACTGCAGAATTCTCCCCTTTGTAAGATGCAGGGGATGGCCTTGATGTGACAGCTTGCGATGTTAGCCCAAGTTGTTTTTGACAGAAGACAAAGAAAAAGGGAAGGAGGGAAAGAGAAAAAAATTGAAACATGAAGGGAAAGCTTTGGAATTTTTCCTCTGAGGTGAATTGCCTTAGCAGGAATCAATTCTTTCGCTCCTTCATTTCTTAAAAAAAAAACATCTTTGTTTTCGTCTGTATTGCTTTGTCATGACTGTTAAGAACAGTCGGTTTGATTGAATTTGCCACTGGAGACATTTAGTGATCTTGATGGATTCTTTGGATGCAGAACCTAGGCTTGCTTGGAGCATCTTTTATTTTTTAAAAAAATTCTCCTTATGACATTATGGAAACAGGTCTACCCTTTACAGCAGACTGAACGGTGAGTGGTATTATTTGACATATTGTACTGCTACATGCCAGTCTACAAGAATGCCAATGACAATCATGGGAAAGGACATTTAGATTACTGTCGAGCCTCCCTGTCCTGTCTCTTCCTATCTGGCCTCCTATCACTCCATCTGTTTTGTAATCTGTCTTCTCTTCATCTTGAGTTTGACTTGTAATGATGAAGAGCTGGTCAGAGGGGTATAGAGCATCTGTGTGTGTGTGTGTGTGTGTGTGTGTGTGTGTGTGTGTGTGTGTGTGAATGAATGGATGGTTCTTGTGGGCCCGGTATGTGTGTGTATGCATGTGTGTGTCCAGTATCTCTGCCCTCACTGAGTCAGAGTGTGACCCTTGGGCTGTACCTTGCAATCAGTCAGCCTGCCTAGCCCTCCTGTCTGAGTGTTCCTCCTCCAGCCCTTTGAAAGAGCCCTTCTTATCACAGTGTGGTAGACCTTCCCTCTGCCCCTCACTGTTCTCAAGGTTAGCCTCACTCTGCGGCCTTTCTGTTTCCACTATCCTTCATATGCACCTTACTGGTATCTATCCATTCTCCGCTTATTACACAGTCTCATAAAGGAGTCAGGATGTTGGAGGTTTTAACTCTTCCCCTCAAGGTGAGCCTCTCCCAGCGCTCTCCATATAGCCCGCCACCGGCTCTCTATCCAAGTACTTACACACATCTGACAAAGGAGTGGAAGTTTAAAGGTGGCGCGGCTCCCTCCTCCCTCTCATCCTTACTTTCTCTCAAGGTGAGTCCCTTCGTGCTCTCGTCTTTTCTTTTTCTCTTCCCCATCTTGTCGTCACACAAAGATGCATACACACACACACACACACACACACACACACACACTGTTAGATCCTCAAGAAAAAAAATCATTCTGAGTGAAAGTTGGTCCACACTACCATCTCTTTTCTTCTCGTGTTCTGCCTTGGAAGGCCTACCCACCTCCACCGACGGTATCTGTAGGGTCTGTAGTTTTGATGCCCACATGCCTGTTGGAGAGGTCAAAATGCCTGCGGTAATCTCAGAGCCTGCCAACAGTAAAGACGTTTCAAGGAGGTTCTCCTATATGTACACCATGTCCATATCTATCTGAGTCTATGTGATGTGAATCCGGGCATTACTGGGACCCAACATGCTCGAATACTTGCCAAGTAAAAGTTGTAACAATGGATAAAAATACTCCTTGTTGAGTTATGAATTTATGATGCATCTTTTGGTTGAAAGTTAGTCTTTCCTCAGTGTGTTGTCGTTATTGTAACGGTGGATTTTAGGAAAACAAATCGGAATGTTTTTGAATGGTAGTGAAGGTGTGTGAAGCAATTTTGGTAACAACAATGGGAAAGACACAGCATTATTTTGCAAGCAATTAAATCCTAGTGCACGGCTGCAAATTAAAGAGATTGTGAGTGAGTCATTTTTAGGGTGTAAAAATAAACTGCTGCAGCACAGAGGCAGAGTTCAGATGGTTGCAGCAGGACAAATTGGGCTGATGTCTTTCACTTCAGAAAAGGAACATCACTGAGCCAAAAGGACAGTCAGTCACCAGAGTCTTACAACATAGTGTGCTCTTTCACATCTCTTGTTGCATTCTCGTTCAATCCTGTCTCCTGTTTTTCTACTACTAATTTGTTTTGTCTGTTATATTAAAGTGAAACATAATGAATGCTTGAATTCTGTTGATGGGGAACTTTTTTTCTAGTGAAGGAAGTGATGTGCTTTTGCAGAGGACACATCTCATAGGTAGGGTAGATATTGTGGTGGATGGTGGGCATACAAAGAGTTCTGCGTGTGGTTAAGTTTAGGCATCAATAGCACTTTTGTTAAGGTTAGGGAAAAACTGTGGTTATGGTTACATGTTGGACGTACTGTCATTTGCTTCACATTAATTTGTTTTAGTATTAGATAAGGTGTATGATATCTTCCTAACTTTAATGGTGCAGTCCGTGAGTCTAATCCAATACACCTTCTGTCAAATTCTAAGAATACCTCCTCATGGTCCGCTAGCTATCCATTCTGTATGTGCGCTGAAAAAATGTTGGTATTGTACGTTTCTGCAAACCACGGTTGTGTGGTGTTACATGAATGCATTCGATACATATGAAGCAGTACATATTGCAAGTGTATGAGCTGGGTGAGCAGGAAGGGATGGTGGCACCTAGACGAGACTGCTGCCGAGGAGCAGACCATGGTCTGAAACCAACAAAAGAGTTTGTTCGTTTAATGACAGTTTGGTACATGTCCAGCGGTGTTTGTAGGGACCAAACTGGGTATTTTAAGCCCAACATTACGTTTTCCTAACCCTAACCAAGTGGTTTTTGTACCTCAACCTGGCCACACATTTACCACAGCATTGTGACCACATAAAACTGAAAATTTAAATGTAAAGAAATATAAAGTTTCAATATATCTGCCTCATATGAAACATATCCATGGTTTGCAGCAACGTGCAATGTGAACATTTATTCTGGTGATTGGGTTGAGAAGATCCAGTATTCATACACAGCCCTGGTTGGCCATACTCTCCCTCTTCCAAGCCTGAGAAATGGGGCTACACCATAATAGTAATGAAACGTAAATTACATCGGCACATTACCAGAGCTTCTGAAGGTGCACTGACAGAACAGCTGTTTTTAAATGGGTGCTGAGTTCAAGTATCAACAACCTTTCCCTAGAAGTGCTAACTCCACCTTTGACCAAGATCTGTGGATGCCTAAATCCTAACATAAAAAAAGCTGAAGCATGCTTTAGGTGCTATGAGCAAGAGCAGCAATTGGACGTAAACTAAATTAAAAATTAATTGTCAGTGAACATTTTGCACATACGGTCAGTATCAGCATATTGCAACCTTTCAAATAAGTGTTTTACCAGCTTTTTCTCATTATGTTGACGACATGTATGTGTGTATTATAACATCCCAAAAGCAAATGTTTTGTCCATTATCCATTAACATTTTCAAAATTAGTTTTATGATGGTAAACGAAAAAAGAAAAGAAGGGAAGTTTAATGAATATATCACTTCCAGTGCACAAATGTGCCATTTGACTTACAGTAACAGCCCTGGATTCTGTTGGCTCATCACTTTCTCTGGAGGTGCTTGCATCCATGCAGTGGGAGGCCAGTGTGGGCTGATATCTGTCTCTCTGTATCTGTATCACTGAGAGCAGATATGGCTGATATCTCTGTCATCTCAGCATCTCAGACTTGACAGCACCGATCATAATCAGTCCCCCTCCGGCTCTCTCTCCCGCTATCTGTTTTTCTCTGTACCGCAACCTAACCCGAAAATTATACCAGGTGTATCTGTGTTTTTCTGTTGTTTAGTGTTGCACCTCACTTTTCACATCTTAACGACACCTCTCTTTCTTGCACTCTTGCATGCAGTAATGGAGCACTTTGGGAGTATGCACTATATGCAAAGGGAGTTGGTGTTAGGAGGAATTCTGCTGTTATTTCTGTACAGGGTTTTGTGTATGTGTGTGTGTGTGTGTTTTTGTTTGTGTGTGTATGTGGGTAGGTGGGTGTGTGTCAGAGAGCATTTACAAAGGGATCAGCCCTGGGGGTGTCGATGCATCGCTGCAGTGGAGGGAGAGCAAAGGGGGTGGAGGCGAGCTAGTTCACAGCAGATGTAGCAAACAGCCAACTAGCTAGAAAACCTCGCCTTACTTGGCTCTGCACTGCACAGTTCAGTACTTATTTATTTATTTGGGTTGGGGGGCAAATGTATGTTCAGTGGCGTTGGATATCAGTGACAGGAAGGATCAAAGAGCGACACCACAAATGAAGCTGTCAAAGTGGCCCGACAGCTGGGTCCCGAGGCGAACATCCCTCGCTCGCACATTTTATTATGATCGCAGTGAAACCTCACAGCAAGAAGGAAAGAGAGAAGGGGGAAAAAAAGAAAACCATCTTCTCCCCAACCGGAGAGAAAGAAAAAGAGACAAAACGAGCGGCGCTGTATCATCGCCGTCCATGATGGAATGAATTATGAATGTGTGGAGGGGATTAGGAAACAATGGTTGAAGTCACTAGGATCCTCGCCTAGTTTCCTCACCCTCAGCCCGGCAACTAATTAGCACTTTCAACACCAGTGTATGATCTCATTAATGTGATTTCTGCTTATGTAACGTGCGTGCAGTCGCACACGCTTACATACAAGACACGCGCACACACAGAGATTGCAGTGGCATTACATAAAGCAAATGAACGTGTGAGTGAAAATGGATTGTTTATTGTTGGGCTAATGCAGTTAGAGTGATGAATCAAATGTTTTTTCTAATGTTGAGATTGCAGTAATGCTGTAGGTTTAGTCGACAGTGCTGTTCAGCGTTTAGGGCATTTACACCAGGCTTTCCCCTTATGTCTTGCAATTATCTGAGCAATTTGATAATGTGTGATGAATATCATCAGTCATGGTATCATAGTGTTGATTGGTCCACGGCGAAGACAGTTACACTGCTGGATTGTTCCTGTACTACCTCAGTGGGGAGAAGAAACATTTCAAGCTCACACTGGTGTTACAAATGTGTAATGTTTTAAAAGGCAGGAATATAATTTTTTCACATAATTGCACAGTCTATTTGTATAGTAGATACAATTCACATCAGCTAATTAGTATCCACACACTGAGATATAAGGAGAGGGAGGAAAAAAAAGAGGGGGAGGAAGCAGGGAGAGGGTAAGGGTAGATAATTAGACAGAATTAAGCCATCTCTTTTAATCTAGCCCCTGAAAGAAAGAGAGGGAGAGAAAGAAAAAGAGATGGGGGGCGGGAGGGTGGGGGTTCTGGGGGTGAGGCCTGCACATTCACCCCTCTGCTCTCTCACTCGCTCCTTCTCTCCCCGTCTGGCAGAGGGTGTGAATGTGTGGGAAAAGAGGGGCCTGGTGCCTTAGCCTCAGCAGAATGGATCAGCTTGTGTTTCTGAGGCTCTCGAAGTGTCCCATTGTCATGATGTCACTGCAACTCAAGAAGGCTGACCTCTGACCCCTATGGATTCATGGCAGCCCAACGCAGCACCGCCACACCCCCACAACGCCAAAAGAGCCAGATTGCCGCTGGGCGCCCACTAGGGGGTACCCAAGCCTTTTGCTGTGGAATTCGAGGTGCTTGCGGCTTTACGGCGCGCGACTCATAGTATATTTGCCAATGAATCCGTCCGTCTATGTCCCCCTGATTAGGGGTCCTTTCCCTCGCTCTACCCGACTCTTTTTTTGTCTTGCTTTCCCTCAGTCGCTCTGCCAGCCGTGGCTCTTTTTCTCGCCTCTCTCTCTCTATCTCTCTCTCTCTCTCTCCCTCCTACACGCGTTGTATCTCTGTACCCATGAATATAGGGAGCGCCGCCAGATGTCGCAAATACATCATCTGAGGGATGCGGCGGTGATGGAAAAAAGTCAAGGCACGTACGAGTGGGGGATGTGAGCCGACTTGAGCTCTCTGAGCGTTTGTGTGTGTGTCACTGTATGCCAGCATTCATCTGTGCACGTGTATGTGTGTGTGTCTCTGTTTTCCAGAGTGTGTGTGTGTGTGTGTGTGTGTGTGTGTGTTTGTGCGCACTTGCGTTCGTGTGGGTGAGTGCGTTCCCTTTCTGTGCATGTGTGGAGGTCACAGCAGGTCAGCATATTGTCCCTCAGATGTTTGATATTTTATGTATAAGAGGGTGGCTAGAGCGAGAGGATAAGCACGTTCCTGACAGAGGCATCTCTTCGCCACAATCCGCCACCTCAGCAATGTAGAGCCCAGAGTCAGATCAACAATGGAGGAGAGCTGCCTTATACCCAGTGAGGGCTGATGGGAGGAAGAGAGAGAGAGGGAGAGAGAGAGGGAGGGAGAGAGGGAGAGAGGGGGAAGAAAACCTAGAAAACCAAGACTGCTGCTGCTGCTGCTGCTGGGGCAGTCAGCAGCCTGACAGCACTGTTGCAATAAAACAACTATATGATTATGCACAATATTGTGTTTACATATGCAATGTGCTGCAATGGATGCAGCGAGGCACATCATAAACATGCGACAACAATACATAAAAGCCCCCTCACTTATTCATCCACATGGACGAATCAGTTGACAAACACACACAAGGTTTTCTGCTGCTGCAGGTGTGTGTGTGTGTGTGTGTGTGTGTGTGTGTTCAGGGGCCAGTTGGGGCAGAGGAGGGGCAGTGGCGTCTTCAGATCAGCCCGTGTCGGGGAGGAGATTCCCCAGAGTGGAGCTATCCCAAACAGCACTCCTCTCTTTCTCCTTCAGGGGGAAAAGTTTACTGCCAGCTTGCTTTTGTAGTCGGCCTCAAAAGATTTGCGGCAGTCAGCATTAAAAGGCACAGATCTAAGGAGACGCCTCCAACTGAAATACCTACAGAGGAAGGAGAGGAGGAGGAGGAGAACGAGGAGAATGAGAGGGGGGGGACAAACTGATACAAACATTAAAGACAGACGTTAAACGCTTCTCTTTATATTGGCTTTGTACCCCAACAACAACAATAATAACAACAAAAATCCCGACCATCATCTCATGGTGCTTTTTTTTTTTTCCCTCAGCTAACGCTTTGATCCCTCCCTCTTTTTTTCGGGCTTTGCCCTTTTTCACACTCTCCTATTTGTGCTCAGTTGTTGAAAGGTTGATTTCTTTATTCCCTTCTGCACACAAACACACGCACGTAGGCTGGTTACCAGGGTGATGGTGTGGCGGATGACATCATGCCCTGACTGTGTTGTATGGTGGGTCGTGCTCTGGCAGGGTTCATGGGATGGTGGCGTGGGCTGGCGCAGCACTACTCGTTGTGTTCCCTCCATCTTTGCTTGCTTCTCTCCCTCGTCTTCTCTGTGTCTCTCTGGGCTCTCGGCATCGGCTTGTCCAGCGAGCCCTGTGTTCCCTGGGAAAACGATTAATTATTCAACACACAGCCTCAATTAAATTTAAATTCGGCAGTTCAAGTAACCTTTTAGCATGGCACATTTATTATTAAGGCAGATGCTTTGGCCCTGTTTAGATTTAGAGCTTATCGGATTCTTTCAGCCCCTTATCACATAGGCAGTTTACTTGTGATGGCTGTGAGGCTTGGCCTTGGCTTGGCTGGAATGCAGTGGGATGTATTTTCTCAAACAGCTTCTGGTAAACATTTCTCACTATAAATTTCCTTCACTGAAGATTTTACAGTATAATATCCACTGAACACATAGTCGGTTTTACATGTGACTCATGCAGTGAAAGTGTGAGACATGTGGTGCTTTCATTCAACTTAGTCTCCAGTTTGGACTTTCACCGTTTGAAGTGGCTATCAAACACAAGACAGGATGTCATTTTGACGTGCATTTTCTCGTATAATGGATACTCGAGTTTGAAACTTTGGAGCCTTCATCAGTTGCAGATGTCTTTCTTTTCCGTCATGTTCTTTCAATTCCTAATTCCTTTGCTGAATAGAGAGGAGTGGCAGGAACAAAATAGGGACTAATAGTAGCAGAAACATCCAGGAATAGATGCACAGAGAGAAAAAATTAATCAGGTTTCATTTCAGACCAGAAATACACACTCTCTGCTGATACATGTTTAACAAATTGCACTCCGTGCCTGCAAAATGTGTTGCCGTCGCATGGTCACAAACACACAAAGATTGATACATGAAAGCACAAATGCTAACATTTGCGCCTGCACACAACAGCTCAGCGGATTGTAACACAACAAGGAAAGACAAGAAACAGCCTTGACGGCCCCTCTCAATGATCCCCCTCCCCCAGTTCCTGTCTCCCCATTTCTCTCTTCTTCCATCGAAGGAGGTGGTGCCTTTGTCAGGCAGGAGCACGGAGACCTCACAAAGCGAGGGAAGATGTCACAACAAACAAAAACAGCATAGTAACCCCCCCAAATCTAATCAGGAGCCATTGATTCATGCTCTGAATGGAGACTGAGTACCTTGAGAGTGGCTCATCCAATAAGGCCATAGACAGCATGACAGGGGCCTTCACAATTCAGCTGTATAGTTCCCTATCATTCTGTTCTCACCTTTAGACTCGACTCTATCAACTCAAAGATGATATAATCATCACTCCACTCCTCTCCAGGTCCTTTTTATTTCACTAATTCATTTGTGTGCCTCAATCAATGATTTTTTTCTTACTGATTTGATGTGTGGAGTAGGTTTTTTTTTTGGAGGGTACACTAATAGCTTGGCTTTGTGGATGCTGAAAGATATGAGTCTTTAGTGCCTTAGTTACTCTGATTGTGCTTATGAAGGATGCTTCGGTCGAGCAATTAGGCACAAGGTAAACCTTTACTTCTCAAGTTTGCCTTGGATTTCCTTTATTTCAGTCTTGAAACTTAAATTGGAAAAGACATGTAACTAATGGTAATGTGCATACGTGCAACACATAGAGTACACACTTGTGTTTGCATGTTTTGTCTTTTATTTTTTCATTACATTATCATCACAGTGTTGCCTTTTGCTTTGTTTTGTCCCCCCCACCAAAAAAAAAAAAATCGCATTAACAATGCAACTCTATTAACTCTTACGGGAATCTGTGACATTTCAAATGAAATTATTTAATCTATAATACGTGCATGCCCTTCTGAGTTTTTTTTTTAATGCTCAATATAATGCAACAACTTTGCTCTTATTATTTGTAATGATACTTTGGCATTACAGGGTAGAGGTATTGATTTTGGAACCAAAAGCATTTATTGTGGAGGTAAATGTTATTATTTTAATATTGGACTCATGCTAATTTAATAGAGCGTAACATACACGTCAGGGTGTGAGCCGCAGGGGTCTCTCTGTCTCTCTCTCTGCCACTGAGCATTGTACAATATACAATAATCTCAGGTAATGTCAAAGACCAGTCACGGCTGCTCCCTGGTTTTGATTTGGCTGGCCCTGCTTCAACTAACAGAGCGGACATGTTTGGAAATATGTTTCTTGCACATTAACCTCTATGGATTGTTAGTTAGTTTGCATTAAATATCCAAGAGAGTGAACCATCAGCTGAGCTACTTCTGCAGTGCTTAGGTGAGCTACAGGCTCTTGGAGAGGTCAAAAGATCAAAATCTTTATGCCTCATTTTCAGGCATATGAATGCTCGCCTTTTATGGGGGGGGGGGGGGGGGGTTCAGGTGGGCATTTGCCTTGAACAAAAATGGAACTTTTGTGGCAGATTTCATCCAGACTGTGGCACAGGAAGTTTGTGAACAAAAAAAAGTTTGACAACATATTAAGCTAGCAAACATTTGGAGCATGCTAGCTATGTAACATATGCAATGCATGCATATTGGTTCATACTTTTTTGACAAAATATTTCGCAAAGTTGGCTACACACCAGACAGGTCAACTCCCTCGCCTTTTTGTCATCTGTATTATTGGCCCTTTGTCTCTTTATTGCTTCATGCACACATTCCACAAGACTGGATGACGAAAAACACTCAGAATGAACTTCTCTGCCATTTCTGCGGTGGCATTTTCATTCATCCATAAAGAGATGCATTTGCTTGTGCTAAACATTAGTGGCATACTCTGTATACTACACACAAATATGAAAACCCTAACCCATCCATCCATCCATCCATCCATCCGTCCATCCATCCATCCATCCATTTTCTAACAGCTTATCCTCTCGAGGGTCGCAGGGGGTCTGGACCCTATCCCAGCTGACACTGGGCGAGAGGCAGGGTACACCCTGGACAGGTCACCAGACTATCACAGGGTTGACACATAGAGACAGACAACCATTTACACTCACATTCACACCTACGGACAATTTAGAGTTACCAATTAACCTATCCCCAACCTGCATTTGGGCTGTGGGAGGAAGCCGGAGTGCCCGGAGAAAACCCACGCTGACATGGGGAGAACATGCAGACTCCACACAGAAGGGCTCCCGCACCCGGGATCGAACAAGGAACCCTCTTGCTGTGAGGCGACAGTGCTAATCACCATGCCACCCGACCCTAACCCTAAAATTTTTTTATTTTTTTTTAAATGTTGGAATGAGGTGTTAGTGTTATATAATGAACAGTTTCCAAACATATATAGAAATTACCGTATAATAACACTGCGTTAGGTATAATTTGCACCAATCGTATCATTTAAAAACAAGTGTCAAGACCGCAATAGAGTTAAACTTCCCATGCAGCTTAACTGCAGTTTGCCAAATGAGATATACAGTAGGTCAAAACAAGTGGCTCAGACTATATATAACACCATTTGTCACTGCCATTTAAAAGTGATTATAGATGACTGGATTTAACATTAAAGGTGTTTTAAGTTTTATTCTCCCACTATCAACATCACCATTCTCATGCTCGCTATTTTCTGCACAGGCTTTGAATAAAGACATTATGCCACATAACCAATTTTAAAACCAACAAAAGTTATACAAGAAGTCCAAAGTTTTTCTGACCCATCCATTCACCCTGACCTCCACCCTATGTGGAATTTTCTCTGTAATAAAGTGACTTACTCCTTTGCTCCCGTCATAATCACTATGACTGCTAGAGGGCTTTGCCATTTGAACGTAGACATATGTTTGTCGTTTTAGGACACTTGCTGAAACGACCAAAGCTGTTAATCTTCTTAGGAGCACAGTCTCAAATTGTTTTACACTTATTCATTTTGTATGAATTTGTTATCACGATCATCACAGATGCCACCCCACCCTGTACAACCCATCTCACTTTTTTTCACTGCACTGTTCAGTCAAACAAGTATGTATTGGGGGGAACGACTTCCCCCACTTTTCTTAATAGACCAGAAGATCCCTGGCCTCTCAGTTACCATGGCAACTGACCCATTTGCCTGCTGCATATGAAAGTAAGGGCGAAGGATATTGAGTGTGAGACAGGGTCAGATGGATTGACAGACAAGCAGGCAGACAGACAGACAGGTATAGTTGTAAGAATGCAGGAAAGTCCTTCTACTCTGCTCTCGACTCTTTAGCAGCATCTCTGTCTCTGTCTGTCTCTCTCCATCTCTCTTTCAGCCATCTGATCAGCTGTATTAACACAGGGACACTTGCTGAGCTGGGTTAAAAAGGGCACCCATTCACTCAGCGCAGACACCCTTCACTCTCTCTGTGAGCTTGTCCATGTGTGCGAGTGTTAGTCCTTGCACATTGTTGAGTGGGTGTGTAAAAACTTATTAGAGTGGGGCGTAGGTGTGTGTGCACGTCTATATGTGTGTGTGTGCTTACCCATGCTTGGACAAAGAGGTGGGGCCTTTTTTTAACACCCTGTCAAAGGCGTTACCAGTAGAAAAGGAGGATTTTGGGGTGGCCTCCCCCCGACTCACAGATATGAAGCTGTCATGGGAAGAATAGCTGCATTCATTGAATGACACTTATTTTCTCCCACTTTACACAAGTGCAGCGAACAAAACAGGCAGAGGAGCAGCTGAGGAAGACATTTTCTTCGCCTTCGTCGGCAATGACAGACATGCGGCAATTACTTTAAGTCTAAGCAGACACCAAGAAAACTGCCATTCCTGCTCAGCTTTGTTACTTCATTCTTGCAAGCTGCCTGGGGCTTTTTTATGTTTACTGGATGTGATGTGTTTGTGTGTGCGTATGTGTGTGTGTGTGTGTGTGTGTGTCTACATTGAACCTCATGCGCTCTGTCTATGTGTCCTGTCTCTATTTAGCACTGCCATTACCATGTGTCACAGCTGGCCACAATCTATATGGATCCCAAGTCCGCAGCCTGTTCCCATGCACGCTAACAATTCTACAAACAACTTACGACCAGGTTACAGCTACTTTCCACGCACTGCAGCTGTTAAGGCCTTATGTTGGTTATCTTAGTCAAATTCGTACTTAAAGAGACATAAAAAAGACGGAAAAGGAATACTTTAACAAAATGACCATTTGTACATCAATTACTCACCCCATACCTCAGATTTGTAAAGAAATCTCTTGCATGCCTCCGCGGTGAACATAGAGTCCAAAACAGGCTTACAATCTTTATGAATTAAACTAATCTGCATCCTTATTTAATAACAATAAACCATACCAAAACACCCATTTACAAACCCTCGCACAACTTGTGGAGTATAATCCAAGTCTCATTTATCCAGTCGTATGCTCAGTACTTCCCAAACACATGCATTTTTGCTAAAATGTTACAATATTAAACACTTCCGCCCACGAGCACTCGTCTTCAGCAGGAACGCACACGTGTGCCCAGGCATGCTATTTGTTCATGCGTGAGACTGTTTGTTCTGACACGTTTTAAATTCTTACATTTTAGAGACAATGCGTGTGTTTGTGAAATACTGAGCGTACGACTGGACAAACGAGATTCGGAGTATACTGCATGAGTTGTCTGAGGGTTTGTTAATGAATGTTTAGATATTTTGCCGCTGTTAAACGCGAACCCTGAATACTTCAATTCATGAAGAATGCTCGCCTTTTATGGATTCTCTGTTCACCATGGAGGCATGCGAGAAAAACAGTCTTCTTCACCATTTCCAGGTAACATGCAGTGAGTGGTTGATATACCAATGGTCATTTTGCAGGTAGTGTCTACCTTTAAGCAGATACAGACTCATTCAGTTGGTATTTATTCTTCTTTTTTGATTCTGCCGTCAGAAAGGTCACCGAGTACACTGTATGTAAGGCGGAGGTGTTATATCAAATCAAATCAAATCAACTTTATTTATATGGCACTTTTCATACAACAGTAACACAAAGTGCCTCACAGAGGTTAAAAACAACAAAGATCCAAACAGAAAACAAAAAGAAAAGAGAAAACCCAACCCTCCCACCCAACAAAAAGCTATTTAGCTCATAAAATTGAGTTAGTAGCTAGGTAAGAATGATCTAAAACAGAGACATAAAATGCATCAAAACTAAAACCTATAGGCTAACTAAAATAACAAAAGATAAAGGTTAAATGAGATAAGAACGTAAAAAGAGGAAGGGTAAGAATATAAAAAATAAATAAAAAATAGATAATAGATGGATAAATCGGTTATAAGAGGAATTTAAAATAGATAAATAAAGAGATCAGTTAAAAGCCTGATTAAAAAGATGAGTCTTGAGCCTCTTTTTAAAAACATCAACAGTCTCTGCAGCTCTGAGGTTCTCCGGCAGGCTGTTCCACAATCGGGGGCCATAATAATTAAATGCCGCCTCCCCGTGTGTTTTAGTCCTAACTTGTGGTATGGTTAAAAGGCTGGTGCCGGAGGACCTCAGGGTCCGCAAGGGTTGATATGGTAAAAGCAGGTCAGATAAATAAGAAGGCCCAAGACCATTAAGACATTTAAAAACTAATAAAAGAACCTTAAAATCGATCCTGAAGCGCACGGGGAGCCAGTGCAGCAATTTTAAAACTGGTGTAATGTGCTCCCGCCCTCTGGTCCTCGTCAGCACTCGTGCAGCTGAATTCTGTAATAATTGTAGATTTGAGATACTCTTTTTGGGAAATATTGGTGTCAAATTATACAAAGCAGCATGGTTACCAGTGATGGAAAGAAGCACATCTTCAGCATGTAGTAGAGCTTGTGTTGCTGTCCTCTGTTTTCCACCAGATTTCTTATTTTCTCACACAAGACAGATGTTGACTTTGTGATTAGGGTTATTATTCTTTCTATATCTGTGATTGGTTTGCATGATTTAGGTAATGTGATGCACTCTGGGTGGCGAGCCCACATGGACTCACAAGATGTAACCAAACATTTCACTGTAGTTTGTATTTAAGAGCCTACTCCTCAACAAATGTATCACACAAGTTTGTTTGCCCTGCCTTTGCAGATAAAATCTGACATTTCAATGAAAATGTTTTATTGGATTATAACTAAAAGCATTTCGGGGAAATAGTAGCTTTTTTGCCACAGTGTGTGCTGTGTGCTGGTTGTGATGTCAGAGCCACTTCGGTTCAACCTAGGTCAAAAAGCCTGAATACACACATGATTGTTTTTCTTTTCCTTTTGTCCTGTAGGAGACCTGCAAGTGTGTGCGTGTATATGTGTGTTCATACAGTATATCTATTTGTGTGTTGTCACATTGCCCACTCGGGGTTACCTAATAGCTTGGCAGCAATGAGTCTCCCCACCTATGCCATGTGCCTTGGTCTAATCTGACCGTAGCTAAATTAAAAGTCCTTTTGGTGCGGAAGTGGACGACAGTGTTTCCCTGTAGCTCACCTTGCCTCCCTCCTGCCTCCGTGTGCCTCTCTCTCTGCCTACCCTCTTGCCCTGGTGGCCCGCAGCCCATTTTCCCACTAAGACCAGGTGTCCCACCACACCGGAGAAGAGTGTGTCTTAATCAGTCCCACAGACGTGCATGTCACACAATGCAGGACACACACACACACACACACACACACACACACGCACTAATATACTCACAATAATGCATTCATCCATGCAAAGTCAAATCGAGCACACACACACACACACTGCAAGGGGCGCCCCACTGTCTCCCTGCCTTATGTCTAGGAGTGACACTTGGATGACACCAGCAGCAGGATTATAAGAGCATATTTATTAGCCTTAGCACCGGCCGTGTGCAAGGCAGGGGCAGGAGTGAACACACAAGTACAGAAGTACATTGAGTGAGTTAAGCCAAGAAGAGAAACTAAATGACAATTAAACCACATTAATTATGCAATGGCTAGATGCAGGCAGTGGCACATTTTCAGCTCCAGGTCAAATTCTTAGAATCTGCACACCTGTTTTTTACAGTGTACAAAGATGCAAACAAGTCGCTTTTATGGAAATGCAGCCTGTCTCACGTGAATTTATGTGACTTGTTGAATCAAGTTTTATTTATTTATTTTTTTGTCATGTTCATATGAGCAGCACAGACCTACTTCGTCACATAGTTACATGTTATATGTATATATTTTTTATTTTTTTATTTTATTTTTTTATTTTTTGACTTTGGGTGTTTCCTTTTAAGATGTTCAGGGTGTCTGCAGGTCCTTAAGAAGTAAATATTAGGCCTTAAAAGTCATAAAATAGTCTTAAATTTTAACTATCAATCACCACAAACATTTTATCTAATTTAATTTATCCATTTTTAGTTATTTATTTATTTATTAATGTTTGGCCAAATTAATCAAGCTTTTCTATATGAGTGTCCAAATTTCTGTCATTAAAAATCTTTAAAGCTACCACTGAACCCAATAATGTCTTTTTACTTTATACTTTCACTTACCTGTTGGCAAAATGTAGATTAACCTAACTCCTACCTCTGCACGGGACTACAAATATATTATTTACCTTTATACTTAGTACTTTTTTCTTATTAAATTCTTGAATAAGAAAAAAAAGATGATTTATCCAAAACTCTGTCTTGAAATCATCTTGAAAAAGTCTTAAACACCCTGGATGTTGTGGGGCATGGGTTTGAAATCACATTATGTCATTGTATGTATCTGTGTGTAAGCCATGAGTAAAACAATGGAACAATTCAATGGGAAAATACTTCTGGTCATTTAAAAAAAAAAAATCAATCTAAATGAGTGACTCCAGACACTATTAAACGTTACACACCTTAAGGAAATGGCCAGTGGTGTGAATTAAAATACTCCCAGGAGAAATTTTATTTCCCTTATCTGTTCTGCATTGTGTCAGGAAACAGGTTTGCCCTGCATAAACCTTGACACTGGAACGCATTAAGAAGTTTTTCATATTGAAATGTAGAGACAAGTCGCAGATAAGGATGAAAGGACTTTGGTATTTAAAGGAGAGAATTGTTAAAGAGAGCAAAAACAAAGACGCGACTCGCTGTTGCCATTCCCCTCCTCCCCTGTCCTTATTATCCTGTTTTGATGCTTTAGGGAGACAAATGAACTTCAGGTGCCTTGAAATCTCTTAATGAACTCTCTCTTACCCCTCAGCCTGTCCTGCCTACACTAAGCTGGCACAGCAGCGCTTGCTTTATTTCCCTTTGGTGTATGAGTGGCTACACAGATCCAAAAACACTCACCCACTTAAGTGGAGGCCACACACTGAGTGGGTTTCTTACAGAAGGTGCACAAACATACACACCTGCACATGTATACAGGTACACACCCACATGAAGCTCAATGTCATTCAAGCTTTCTCTCACAACATACTGTATGTGCACTTGTAAACGCACACACACACGAGTACAGAGGGGGTTTGGTACAATAAGCATACCATGCATCACTTCATGTTTAGATGCAAAGCTGTGCTATGCGTTTAAATCTGAACAGGCAGGCACTGTAAGAGCTTGTGTGTTTTCCTACATCAAATAATCACCCTCTGATTATCTGACTCAATAGAAAGACAAGCACCAAACAAATAGCATGGGGCATCTCCTTCGCAAACAAGCCAAATAGATTTTCTGTTTAGCCCAATCCTTTCAGCTACCCCGACCCGTTTTCTGCCTGTCTCTCTGTCTGCCTGGTTGCATCTGTTTATCATATGTGCACTGCTTTCAATACTAAGCCAAATTAGTGCACTCTAAATGTACAAAATCAGCCAGGATGTGATACTCCCTCTCATCCTCCTTTTCTAAATGTGCCGTCCTCTTGTTCTGTCGAAGATATAGCTGTGTGACAGCATGCCTAATGCTACGGAGCTGGTCAGCATGTAGACATAGCGGAGAAAAGTGGTCACACACTTGTAGCCTTGATGTAAAAGTCAGAGCCAGTCAAGGATTACCAGATCATAAAGGGCAAAGGATGTAGAGAGACAGAAGAAAAATCCAGACACAAGAAAGGGAGAATGAGAGAGACCAAGAAAGAGGAACAGGCAAATGAAGAGTGACACAGATTGGAATAGAGCATATGTTAGGCTCAGGCAGCATGGCTAGCTTTCTAGCTTCCTTGAGCTCTTTTCCCAGCCATGGATGTATATGGAGTTGGCCGGCTGGCTAGCTGGCTGGCACTGTTGGCTGCTCAGTGGTCCTGAACCGGCCTATTTGAAAAGCCTGATGTGTTTTATTTGGGCCTGCTTCACACTGTCATCTGCACTCGGAGATGGACTGTAATTGCGAGTCAACTCTAATCTGCATGGAGGCAAGCTGAGGAAAGTCTGGGAGGTGAAGAGAAAAAAAGGGGGTCTCTGGTTTAAATCTAGTGCAGTGGTGTTTTTACAAGAATATGAATATTCTTGACCTATCGTCCTCTGCTTGTAGCTGACATCATATCTCCTCTCCTCCTCTGTATTGTCCCCACAACTAAAACGCACGCATCCATTTGATTCAAACTTTACCTCACTGGAAAAAGCTGAACTCAAGGTCGCGATTGTCAGTTACCTTTTCCATTCTTTTTCTCTCTGTCTGTCTCTCTTCCTCTTCCTCTCTCTTTTCACATAGTGTGTGATCTTTGCAGTCCTTGGATTTCAGCGGCACAACAACTTTTTGTATTTAGCAACATCAAATAGAAAGTTTGGCTGGCAGGAATGTCAGTGTCTGTCTGTGTGTGCGTTTTTGAGTGTTTCCTGTCTAAAATGACCGGTCTGCAGTAAACCTTGGGGAGCAAGTAATAACTGAGGAGCACTGTGGTCGGGAAGCTAGACCTCAGCCTCTAATGCTACCATCTAAGGCAGTTCAGATATATCAAAGAAGAGCTTTGTGTATGTGTGTTAGTGTGAGTATACAGTAATCTGTATCTGCACGTTCATGCTCCATATATGAACATGCACGTTTGTGTGTTTTTGAGGAGAAGCCTGGGGGCTGGCTTGTCTAAGCTACTCTGTAACGACATAAAACGCTCTGTTTGTGCGTAGCCCATGCCAGCAGACTGCCACTGAGGGTATGGAGATACAGTATGGCTCTGGGGTTAGGTAGGGAGCTGTACAGTATGGGCTGGGGGCAGGGAGCAGCTCAGCAAGGCAAGGCCCTTCTGTCTCCTTGTCATCGCCTAGTGCCATTGGGGGTTGAAAGTGCCAGTGTGTGTATGCGCGCATGTGTGCGAGGGACGCGGTGATGCGGGTGGGCGCACAGCCGAACGGGCACTTGACTGGCGCTGTGGCACTTAGCTAGCGAGTAGCTGCTGGCTTGGCGGCGCTCCAGGTTAACTCGCCGTGCTGTGAGGTTTTTTGTATCCATGTGCGTTGGGTGATGTGGCACCAGATGCCACTCCATGTGCCCAAATCCTGTTGACATTTGGAGCGTGGGCAAGCGGGCACACAGGAAGGAAGCAGAAAAGAGGAGGGAAATTTAATTAAGATGAAACAGCAGCCTCAGACACTGCTACAGCGTGTTGTGTTATACATGTACACGCAAGCAAAATCACCCAGACACAAAAAAGGCATGTAAATACACACATATTTTTGTTTTTGCCAATTGGACTGCGGCTATATGATTTTTTTCTACACAGTCTGTGGGAAGCTGGCAGATAAAGACAGCAAAGGGTACAAGGTTCCGTAGAGGAGAAGACGAAGGGGCAGGAGGAGGGACAGAGAGGGAAGTTGATTGAAAGATGGGTTTGTGTGTGCATGGGTGAGGGGGGTAATTTGATTAAGAAGGCTGGCAGAAGGAGGAAGCAGGGATGGTAGGGTGACAGGTTGGTGCCAACTCCTCCTGGCATGGCCTTCACCCTTATTTCTGACTGAGAGGAGATGGAGTTGTTGGGGAGCCTTACAGTGTTTGGCCTGTGATGGAAGTAAAGGGGGAAGAGAAGTAGTCAGATTCAGATAAAAGAGAGAATGAAGGACAAAGGGAGGGCAACAAGGTGCACAAGGGAGTAGAGGAAGAAGGGGTGACAGGGAGAATGACACAGGGACTCAAAGGAAAAGTGGCGAGATAGAAAGGTGGTGAGTAGGTGGTGATACTGTGCGGGGAAACGACAGGAGGTGAAAGAGTAGGAGGTGTAAGGGGCAAACTGATGACACCATGTTAGAAAACCTCTCTTACAGTTTTTATTCAACTTTCACACAGTCAGCTTGCCAAAGCTATTTTTTGACAGATGAAAATAACACTTTTTAATCACTATGTTGTGGTTATGAGATTCTGTATATGCCATGTTTAATCATAGGTTGCGCAGCACAGTGGGTTAACACTACTGTCAGTGGGCTACCAACAAAACATTGTGTTGAATTGTTAGCGTATTTTTTTCATATTTCCTTCCAATAACACCTTCATTCATTCAATTTTCAATTGTTTTAAAGAAGCAGTGTGTAGAACTTAGTGGTGTTCAGTGGTTAGAATTGCAGATTTCTCTCATGTGTCAAGTGTGAACTCCTTGTGAGGATTCCCTCTGTGTTCAGTGTTCAGGAGGTTTTTACCGGGAGACATATTCCCCTCCTTTCCAAAACCAACACATTCTCACTCCAACCTTGTCACATATTGACGTTTGGTCATGGACTTCCCACGTCGCTGTGTCAAGTTCTGCCTGTTACATGCATTGCCTTCTTTCAAAATAGACTTTCGTTTTCACAGGAGTGACACTTTACATACAGTCTCTTTCAAAATAAACGCACTATGTCGATGCAACACAGCAAACTGACATTCTTTTGCCTTCAACAACAAATGCAGGTAGTTGGGTTTAGGCAACAAAAGCACGTGGGGTTTGGCTTTCCAATCTTACAGGAAGTCCATCCATCCATCCATCCATTTTCATCCGCTCATCCGGGGCCGGGTCGTGGGGGCAGCAGGCCGAGCAAAGCACCCCAGACATCCTTCTCCCCGACAACGCTTTCCAGCTCCTCCTGGGGGACCCCAAGGCGTTCCCAGGCCAGACGAGATATGTAATCCCTCCAGCGTGTTCTGGGTCTACCCCGGGGCCTCCTACCAGTGGGACATGCCCGGGACACCTCTAACGGGAAGTGAACACTGGTATCCCGGGTGAAAGTTTATGACTGTTGGTCCCATCCACCACCCTTTCCAACCAGCCCTACTCAAACTTTTGCCACCCTTTCGTTCTTGTCCCGCTGCATTTCCCGCTGATGCAGACCGCCATTAACTACTATGGCGACGTTAAAGGACAACCTTTTTTGTCAGTGTCTGATGCTGCAAGTCACTGCCTAAGCGCTGAATTTCTACGACTTCGGAGTGAGACCAGGTTGCCAAAACAAACGGACCTAGCTGATTAAAACCAGTAAAAACACTGCATAAAGCAGTTTCACGTTACAAATCAGTGTTTCTCTGACACTGATCGACTTGTTTTAGATGGGCTGCTAGCCCAGCACCTGCTGATGTGTGCTCACCCTTTTTCTTTTTTGGTAACTTGAGATCCAGACTTTCAGGAGGTTTTAAATGTGAGCTGAATTAATCGCAGAGGTCTCTTCCTCTCCAAAAACGTTTTTTGTCATTTAAACTGGTAAAAAAAAACACAGAATAAAGCAGTTTCACATTTAACAAAAATCTGCGTTTTTCAGAAGCTACTTGTCGTTGATAGACAGCTAATTACGGTGGCCAACACAAAAAAACAAATGGCGCTATCTGGAGTAAGTTTGTCCGTTCTGGGCTACTGTAGAGCCATGGCGGTGCAACATTACGGACTCTGTGGACAAGGACCTGCTCTCTATGTAAACAGAAACATCTCATTCTAAGGTCATGAAAACACTTTGATTTTTTAATTTCAGATGATTTTACACTAAAGAAAACATACTTATATTATATTCCATTTCTGCCAATATATCCCCCAAAATCCTACACACTGGACCTTTAAATGTCATTGTCCCCCCACACTTCATTCATACTTAACTGTCCAAGAAACTCTAAATGACGAGGACACTGTTGACTGTGGTTTAATGCCCACAGGTGTCATTATCCCGATGAGCACATTTACATAAAAACAGGAAGACAGACACAATCAATTTTCAGAAAATGACAGTTCCTGTGAAATTCTATTATTTTAATATTTACACTTTAATTTAATATTTTACCAATTAAAGTCACAACTCTAAAAGTCATCATTATTATTCGGTATAAGACTGTAGCTCTTCAGGTGTCTAACTTGCAGTAAAAAAAAAAAAAAATCACATTCATTCATCTCAATATCATAAAACAGAACTACACCAGAGGTTCAGGGGGCTTTGACGGCCAATTTGGGCATTCCCCAACATGGTTTCCAGTAGCTAACACTAAAGTGCAGGCGAACACACACTCACATGCACACAGTCACACACACACACAGCCTCATTTAGATGCAGAAGGCTGGGTCTGACGTCTAGCATCAGGTCTCACAATAATTATTTTAAATTGCTACGAGGAACACAGGTCCTGGTGGGATATATTACATCTACTCTAACCAGAGATAGATTTCATCCTGCACATACATGCACCGCAACCTTTCGGCTACATGTTTATTTATATAAATATAAATTTGTATGTGCGTGTGTGTATTCGCGCAGGAGGCCATAAACATGTGCCTGCATGCTCGTACGTGTTTGCAAGCAAACGTAGCAGGCGGGTGTTCCTTTTTCTGTGTGTCACTGTGTAATGTATGTATTTCAAGAGAGTCTAGCATTAATTTTTTTATGTTTCAAGACAAGGTCGTATGACTGCATCTGAATGCTTATATATGTATATATACAGTATGTACGACTGTGGGGATGCTGTGCTGAGTGGCTGTGCTGTGACTGTTCATCTATATAAGTGGTTATTTTGATCAGGTGTCTTAAGTGTGAATCCCACTTATTCCCTGCAGACCTAAGCACCCACACAGCCACTACACACACACACACACACACACACACACACACACACACACACTTGACATGATGTAGACTCTATGTGTTACTGTGTACAGCACTGCCGCCATGTACTTGTCTCCATAGACTACACCCTGTTTGATTGGGTCAATTGGTGCAAGTATGTGTGTGTGTGTGTGTGTGTGTGTGTGTGTGTGTGTGTGTGTGTGTGTGTGTGATTACGTGTGTATCCATGTAATTCCTGTCACCAGCACTTCTTTACCTTGTTTTCCCTGCTTTACACGTCCCTAATAAAAATATAATCAGGGTCAGTGCACACAAACTTTGATTGTAGAGTAATATGTAAAGGGAATTGATTATACGTTAAGAATGCCTGGCAACTGCTCCTCGTACTTTTTACTGATTTACAACATTTGGCTTCTAAAACATCCAGGAACTAAACAGGGCCACATGGCTGAAATAAATCAGCTGCTTCCTGACCACTGGTGATGTTTGAAAAATTCAGCAGTGACAAAAAAATCTGAGTAGGTATGGGATTTTTTTTGTCCACAGGTGTGTGTGAGTGTGTGTTTGTGTGTATTCTGTACATGTTTTATTCAACCACAACTGGACATACTAGAAAATGCCATGTTTATTATCGGTACTAAAATTGAGGATCCTCACTGAGTATGCAAGTGACACAAGCACTCCTCATAATAAAGGTGGCACACTGTCAATGTGTGACTCTGCTGGGCGGAGAGGAGGTAATGATGTGAGGTATATACGGATTTAACAGTCATAGTCCATATGAGCCGGGATGTACAGCTTCATAAACCCAACAGAAAGAGAAAGAGGGAAAGAATTACAGAGTTGGAGAGTGAGATGCATTCCTTCCCCCATCCCTCCATCCCTCTTTTTTCTCTCCCTTCTTTAACCCACACCTGAACCTGTCAGCTCTGTATTGCAGAGAATTTTCCGGCAGCTCTTCGACATCTCACTCTCGCCCTGCCTGTCAAAGACCGCTGAGGGCATAGAGAGAGAGGGAGCGAGAGAGAGAGGGGATGTACTGATGAATCCTCTCACAGAGCAGAGAGTTCACCTCTCAGGTAATCCTATAAAAAGCCAAGGTGAGATGCTCCTCTGCCTCCTGCTCATTATAGCATCTTTACCCTGCACCGCAGCCACTGCTCTCTTCCTAGAGGTATATTGGGTTGGTGGTGCAGGGGAGATGGGGGAGTGGGGAGAGATGGGCAGGTGGGGGCAAAGAGAAAGAGGAGAGGGAGACCTTCTCACTATGCACACAGTGCTCGCACGTTGCACCGCATGCGCCACATCTGTTAGACTTTTTTGTACCTCTCCTTCTTCTTCTTCACCCTCTCTCTCCTTCTCTTTCTCTTTCTCTCTCTATGTCCCTCCCTCCCTCCCCTCCACTCCCCTCTCAGTTCCTTTTTTAATCTTTTATTCATAGCTTAGCAGGTGATGAAAAATTTATGCCCTGAGTCTGGCATTGAAATAAATGCAAAACGAAAACAGAAGCAGTTTATACTGACAGTCTGAATATCTCTATCTAGAACAAGGCTGCTCGCTGCAAATCAGGAAGCCTGGTGCTCTCCTGTTAACTCCGCTGTGTAAATGATGCTTTGTGGCTTCCTGCGAAGCCAGAAGATTAGTGTGTTTTGTTTTTCCCTCTACTCTCCTCCTGTCATCTTACCAGAGGGGAGGGAAGTGGGCCCTTCTTTTTTTTTTTTTTTCGGGCACCATATCCCAAATCTTTTCAGTAACTCCCCTCCCATATCCACTCACCCACCCAGCCCCGCAGCCCAACCCTCTTACCCCCCTCCCACCGCCTTGTTTTCGGGTAGCCGATCAAAGTGGGCGAAGTGTTAGATTTGTTGTTCTACATGGTGATTGTGTGTATTCTCAGGTGTATTCTCAAGTGGTGTGTGTGCGTGTATGTGTGTGCGTGTAAACCTCACTTTAGCAGCTGCTCCAAAGTCCCCAGTCTGGCTTAAAGAAATATCCACCCACACAGGCATACACATACAGACACACACAAACCAGTTGGCCCTTACGGCTTGTAAGAGGGACTATCCCTCTCTTTGGAAGTGTTATACAGAGGCTAACTCTTCCCGCCAGCGCTGGCATATTGCTGCTGTTGGTTTTGGAAGTGGTATCCCCCACCTCCCTCTCCTCCCCCGTCTCCACCCTTCATTTTAAATCTCTGTGTTTTATGAAACAGTAAAAAAAGAAAAAAAAAAAAAAACCCAGCTGTGTTAGTGAATATGCAGCACGCAAAGAAGTTGCCCAGTCTTTACAGCGGCATTATTAAATGTGTAGAGACCTCATGCTTTGTAACAGTGGGTTTTTGTGTGTATATTTGTGTGTGTTTGAGAGCGAGAGATCGGATCAGAGCACGCTCATAAACATGACCGCGTCTGTGTGTGTGCGCACGCTTGCATGCGCGTGTACGCGTACGGTGCGTTGTGAAGTCCTGCTGTCAGCTGTAATGATGTGTTGTGGTAGAGTGCTGAGAGCAGAGAGGCCGGCTTGGCCTCGGCCATGGATCTAACTACTGATCTGATACTCTCTGACAGCCAGGGAGAGGGAGAGATATAAAGATGGAGAGAGATGGAGGAGAGAGGGAGAGGAGAGGAGGGCAGAGAGGAGGAATGGATGGAAGTTAGGACCTAGAGAGAGAAAGAGCATTCAGTGAGAAGAGAGAGATGGAGGACAAGCCAGGGCTAAAAGAAGAGGAAACTGGGATTTCTCTGCACAGCTCCTCATGGTTACACCCAATGCACAGTTTGAGGGGTTAATATATGTTATGGTGCACACATATTATAATCGTGGTTGCTAATATCAAAGCAAAATAATATTGTTTCCTACTGTAAGACTTGAAACAGTCCAGCTACAGCGAGGCATTTTCCTCTGGGAGTTATTATCAGGGAGATTCTTTCATTAGTGTGTACGCATGTGTCTGTGAGAGTGTGTATGCATGTGTGTGCATATGCATGGGTGTAAATGTGTGTGTGTCCCTGGCCCTGCCCCAGTGCCACGGTGCCAGTCGTTGGCAGAGCGTGGCGGTGTGTAGCGAGGACGAGTCGCCCGGCAATTAAATAAAGATCTCTAATTGGCTGCTTCATATTAGGGTCAGCAGCTGGAAAGAGAAGAGAGGTTTGTCGCATGCACTTTCACACACACACACACACACACACACACACACACACACACGTAATACGCACACTTGTACACACGTTTGCAGGCACGTATGCTCACACTCATATACTCGCATACAGAAACGCGCACGGCTTCTGAGCAAAATTCAATTATTAATGGACTGATTGCTCGAGTGGAGCTTCTCTGGGAATCTGAACCTGCCACACTGAATAAAATAAAACCACTGCTTTACATTTTCATTATACCAAACCGTGTTTTAAATTGCAAATGCGTCTCGGAAACCCACCGTTGCCCCTCCCTCCTTCCCTCCCTCTCCTTCCCCCCTCTTCCTTGCTGTCTCACTACAGCAACCCTCTCCTCCTCCTTGTCCCTTTCCTCACCAGTTACACGAATCTGTGCACACGCACTCACACACACGCACCCACACACACACATACACACACATGCACATTTTACCATTGTGGCGTATGTGTGTACAGCCACCATTAAGCAGTCTTATTAAAGGGAAAGGCTGTGTGTGTTTGTGAGAGAGAGGAGTTGTGTGCATGAGGAAGTGCTTCTGGGCCGCGGCGGAGCTCCTTTGCTTATTTGCAATCAGGTCAGACAGACAGCACAGCCACATACACCACTGTCACCTCCCTCTAGACCTCTCTCTCTCTCCTCTCCCCATCCCTCTCTTCTATCTCTCCTCCTCTCCTCCTCCTCCTCCTCCTCCTCCTCCTCCCCCTGCGTCTGTGTTTTTTCCCAGCTCCAGTGAAATAGCACATTTTGTCAGGAGTTGGATATCTCAATTATCTCCTTCGTAATACTGAGGACATTCCTCTTTGTTTCGCCAACTCACTCTCTCCGTCTCTCCTCCTGTGTCCCCCCTCTCTTTTCTTCCTCTGCTCCCCCTCTCTGTTAAATTTCCATTTCTGATTTACCTCTTTGTATTTCATCCTCACCTTGGTTGCCCTCATTCTGTCATAGGTTAACTTAAAGCTAAAATACTGATATCCCAGTGCTGGCTTGTGTCCGTGTGTGACAGGGGTTGGCTGTTTCCACATCTGCCTTTTTATGTGTAAATGTGTCAACTTGTGTGCTCTTTTTTTTAACCCATAAGGTCCTAGTTTTTTTTTTCTCAGAAACTTTGCTCATATGTGGTGTGTGCAGTAGTGTTTTTGGCTTGCACATGTAGAAAAATCACTTCCTAGCCAAGTTAATAAAGTATAACTTTCGGTTTGTGGCACTTTTTTTCTTCCCACTGCCATGCTGCAAATTCTAACCACCCATTTCCTCTTATGTTTATTCCAATCAAACTGCTGCTGCTGCTTCTGCTGCTGCCGCTGGAAATTTAAAATGCATGTCCTCCTGTGCACCAAAAAGGATTTTTCTCATGAAAGACCAACCTGACACCAGATGTTTACAAGCAAAAGTGAAAGAAGTGTGGAGAAAATGAAGTGGCCATAAGCTGGATCACTATTATGTTGTGACAGTCTGCGATGGGAAGTAGCAGGACGGAAATGTATTTACATGAAATTGTGGAAGACTGTTACTTTGAATCTTCCAAACATTCTTGTGCTTGCTGTGTGTAACTCAGTTTCGTCTCGGTGCCGCCAGTACAATTTCAACAATACACTTGTATGTACATGTACAGCAGGTATCCTCTGTTATTTTCGGGTAATCTCAAAACAGGTGTTTACATAGCTGCTCTATGTTTCTGGAAGTCGTTTGTGTCTGTGTGTGTTTGTATGTGTGTGTGTGTGCTTCACATAGTGTACTTGTCAGTAAGCATGTATTTGTGTGTGCCACATTTTTATGCATACCTCCCTCTCTACCTCTCTGTGCTGCTCCTTCTTTTCATTTGTGTATATTCTGGCTGTTCATTTGCTTCTGTGTGTGTGTGTGGGTGTGTGGGTGAGAATGTGTGTGTGTGAGAGAGAGTGATAGTGGTTATGGAGGGGCAGAGAGGCTCATGGGAGTTGTGCTAAGGGCCATAGTATCACTCCACTGTCTCTCAGGGCACATTGTTTATGCATGGGGCCACATATGCAGCAGGCACAGACACTCACTGCATACTCCCAGAGACACTGCAAGGCTGTTTGTGTGTGTGTGTGTGTGCATGCGTTCCCGTGCGCATATAAAAGTGTGCACCGTATGTGTGTGTGCGGGCATACATATTTGCGTGTTTATGTTTTCAAGTGCGCGCACATGTGTCTGTCTTTATGTGTGTGTGTATGTATGCAAGAGAGGCTCCCGTTGCCATTACAGCCCACGGGCGGGACCGTGATCTCATCCTCTGGTCTCCGTCTCTGACGTGTCAGCACCCCGCCGGCCATGTTGTTCACCTTCACACTATTTTCCCTCTGCTCTCTGTAAACCTGTTCACACACACAAAAATGTGTACACTTTTGCATATGTATGTGGTCGTACGCGCGCGTGTGTTTGTTAGAGTTTGATTTTGCGTGTGCGAGTTTGCCAGTCAGACAAATGGAAGGTCAAGTACTTATGGCTGCTATCTCCCCCTCCCTTCTGCCTTCTCCCAGAGAGAAACAAGCTTGTGCCAGATGTCCTGTTAACAATCACCCTTCGGTCCTTGCTGACTTCTCCTCCATTCCTCTGTCTTTTCATCCCGCGCTTCCTCATTTAATTAACTTCTTCATCCAGTAAAATGCTGTGACAAGGACCCTGCTGCCTGTATTCTGCTTTCTCACACATTAATGAACACATTACTGACCCAGCGTACACACCTTGTTACCTTTCTCTGCTCTGCTATAGGAAGTGGGTTTTATGGTGGTCATTTTTGCCCATTAACACATCAGTGCACTTACACCTGTACACATATTCACTTAATCTCTTGTTTATTTTTCTTTGACAGCTTTAGTGTACTGAAGCTTAGGCTAATGTCATACTCTTGGCTGTGGGCGGTTATGTATATAAAAGAATTTGCACAGTGCGAGCTGTATAGCTATATTAAAATGGAGTGCGCAGTTGAACTTTGATCCTAAGTAATAATTTTTCTTTCCATCTTAAGGCTATTTTGCTTAATTGAATAACGTGATCCAAAAATGAACACATGGTTGATTTGTATTTTGCAAATATAAATTTTCAGACTCGATAAATGATGTTGTAGTTTTAATTATTTCATGATTTAAACTGCACTTCATTGTCTTTATAAATCACTTTCTACCACGTCCACCTCATCGGGTGGCATCTTACGTGGTCAAACTTTGTTTTGCCTGCATAGCATACAAAAGGAGTGAGGATAAAAGTGCCTATTAACTGGTAAATGCATCATTGTTTAGAAGTTAAACTTCTTTTTTCAGTCTGGTATACAGAATTCAGGACAATTTATTTAGTTTAACATGAAACTTTGGTTCAAAATGTTGCATCAAATGCAGAATGCAGGCTTTTGACCCCCTTTAGTTGTCTTATCATGAAGTAATATGTCTGTGTTTATATATAAGTAGATGTATTTAGATATTTTATAAACTGTGTCAACAAAAGCAAGGTTAATGTGCTCTTAAAGGGCAGAAATACATACTGCATATTTACTTACATGCACCCTTTAAAAAGAAATACAATATGTCCACCCTGGGTAGAACACGAATTAAACTTGAAAAATCACATTAAGGTGTTGAGGCCATAGGTGACAGAGATCAAGATTCCGCCACTGGCATGCGATGCCATGAAGTAATGGTGGTCGTATCTGAGCTACTACACTCTTATGTCATAATCTGCCTGGCCTCTGGCCAATCCTCCGCCTCCCTTTTCATCTTAATAGATATCATAGAAACTATCTACGTATGCGCTGCATTGATGTTGCCATGCATTATGAAATGACATTTCTCTTCTGTGAGTGCCTGTCAGGAGTGGCTTTGAAAGAAATGTGTCATTGCAGCCTTGACAACAAGGTGGCACTCTGCACTAAGACAAATCCCCCGAGGCCCTTCTATCCCCCAGAGGACACCTTTACCCAGTGAGAAATTGAGGGGAATAAGGGAGAGGGAGAGGCACTGACAAACAGAGGGAGAGGAAGATTGAGAGAGAAAGAGACCTGTGCTCTTCTGTGTCTGTATACTGTGTTTGAATGTGATGCTACAAAGATGCTCTCTCTCCAAACACTCGCACTGTGATTTGGCTTAGTGACTCGGGGGTCTGCCCTAACCTGTGTATGAGTGTTCATTGGTGTGCATGCACGTGTGTATAAAGCGTATAATGAAATGAGGAGCATACATTAACAATGAATATCCTATACTTAAGACAAGTCAGACATAATAATTGGAGATATGCTCTCTTTTACATAAGCTTTAAGGGTGTGATTACTGAGTGAGGCAAACGTCTATTAAGAGAAACATTTTATTGTCTGAAATATAATCGTGTGAAGTGGAAAATGGTTAAACAGCGGAGTTTGGAGACTGTGATGAAACAATTAAAGCTGACATTTTTAGGAGAAGAAACCTAATGATTTCACAGAAAAAAAATACTTTATTTAAGTCTACGCTAAATTGTGGAACTTTTAGAAAATGCTTGACAGAGTTTTAAAGATTAAAAGCACAGGGGTGAGTTTGTGGGCTGTGTGTGTCCCCGATGGTGGTCTGCGTGTCGCTCTGTGTCCATGTGTGTGTGTGCAGCATGTCACTTCCTATCCTCTAAAGAGAGTCCAGGTAGCTGTGTGTGATGATGCTGCTTTCACTGGAAAGAGATCACTGGCAAGTACGCCCAGAGCCATCTGCACCAGACCTCAGACTGCAACATCTGTGATACTCTTTCTCACACACACACATACACACACAGTGGGCCCATCACCATCCCATGAGGAGTATACACTTCTATGTTGTGACACTGCTGTGATGTAGCTGTCACATACCGAGCATATGGCGCTAACCCTTCCCCCCCAAACCTTAAGGTCCAACGTCAGATGTGACAAGCTATGTAGAATTAGTCTCAATTCTTCTTTGTAATAAAGGGTAGTTATTCACATTATGCTGAGGTCACTCTCATAACAACTGTCAAATTAGGGCGCATTTTGATTTGATTGCCCAACTACGTGCGGGGAGAGGCAATGATGAGTGATTTTCAGCCTGCAGTTCAATAAAGCCTGATTTGTAATGGCTATGTTGAGTTAAGTCGATGGCTGAGGTCATTCGAAACTTGTTCTCCCACGCTCACTACTATGACGGTACGTCAGAGCATGCAGCATGTGCAAAGCAATTCCTATAGTATTTAAAGCTTAGTGACTGACACGACTATACACTGAATACAGCTTTAGTATCAGGGCTGCACGTATAGGTGAATGATGCGAGATGTGAATCAAATAGTATGTCATTTCTCACACATTTTGAGCTCTGCTTTTATACAGCGTTTCTATCAAAGGGTTTGTTTCATTTCACAAACACATCCATCCTCTGGGCATGATGGAATTTTCCTTAGCAAGCAAGTCATGTCACGAATTTGACCCAAAAAATATACACAAGCCAAACTGTTGGGCCAACATATATCAAGGTTTTCAACTTCAGCCTCACGATGTTTATTTCACCAAACTTTCAAGCATAAGCTCTCACGAACTACTCAGTCAGGAAAAATGGCCTTATATATGATTACCCCATGAAATATCAAAAACCCTCTGTCTGCATAAACATTGTGTACACTTGAGACGACTGTAATGGTATTTGTGTGTGTGTGTGTGTGTGTGTGTGTGTGTGTGTGTGTGTGTGTGTGTGTGTGTGCGCGTAGCAGTCCAGGCGTGTACAGTAGACTGTCAGACAGAGACTAATCACCTCGGTGTAGTGGTGATTGCATATCCACGGGCTAATTTCTCTGTTGCTTTAAGGGCTGATTTGACTATTACCAAGATCCATTGTTAGATTTTTCCACTATTTAACTGTGATCACTGTTATTAGGACATCAGCTGTTAATGAATAAAGAGGTTCTGATTGTTCTCTTAACTCAAATGCGACTACAAATGCAGCAGCAAGAGAAAGTATTGTTGCCTTCTCAATGCCTACTTTCAAAAGCTATAATTTTATTGTACAACTATTTTGCCTGTTTTGCGTTTAGATTTTCTGCCTGTTTTTAAACTCCTCGCTGACTTTTTTAGATCATAGAATTCCCTATGTTACATACTCACAGGCCATATTTCATTGGTTAATTTGGTAACACTTTATTTGGATAGTCCATAGACAGATAGTTTATATTACTCAACCTATGTTGCATAGGTTGAGTGGATATTTCAGGTTCAACTGAATTTTTCGGAGGATATGTAGGTACGTTCATGAATTGTCATATACTCTACAGATAACCTGTTAAATATCTACAAGATAAAGCAAACAGTTATTATTTAATCTCAACTAATAAGCTGTTAAATGTTACAAATACTCGACAAATCTGTCAGTGGACTATCCAATAAAGTGTTATCGTTCATTTTTATATTACTCTAGAACCAGAAAAAGTCTCTAGTAGGGATGTTTAAATACGTTTTTGCTACTGTTCTCAGTCCCAGTCATTTAATATTGAGTATCTGTTACAATCTGATATTAATATTTTCCAACGAGACTGTCCTCCTCCAAAAAAAGACCACAAAGATCATTTTTACATGCTGCAGTTGTGCCCTACATTTCCGTTTTTTTGTCGGGCGATGACCTCTAGTGACTGTAGTAATTATTATGGGAGTAAAGGAAGAAGTCAAAAGACAAGTGGGCAGTGGATTGACTGTCATCCAGGAGACCGGTGTTCATGTTCGTCAAACCAAAAGCCAACATTGAGTTATTTTAACAAATGTAGGTATATATGATGTCACATTAGTTAGTTTTAAGTCAAATCATGATCTTTTTTTCTAAACCCAACCAAGAAGTTTTGTTGCCTTAACCTAATCATGTAGTTGTGGTGAAACTGTGACCATTACACATCTCTAATGTGTTCGACCATCATTGGTCATATATGAGCTATTCCATTGTTCACTGGTGGGTCGCTAATGTAGGAAACACTGGGTAGTATTAGGGGAGAGAAACATACAGTGGTGGCATGGGTTTAAGAACTAGTTGTTTCCTACATAACACAGTTTCACATTGCACATTTAGTCATAAAAAAAGACTACAGTAAAATTCATAAATCAATGAATTTATATATGCTTGATGGCTGGCATTAACAAACTGCAGCCTGCGTCACAGCTTTTCTTTTATGGTTGTTTGGCATTTTATGTGCTATCTGTGGAGACAGCAGTTTCAGTCTGGATCTGTTGTGTCTGGAAAGTTTGGGGAGCATGAACAAAATACTAAAGTTCAAGTGTATTTTTCAGCCAACAGCAGCACCTGTGCGGTGTCACTGGAATACATGCAAAGGGACAAATCACAAACAGTTAGTGTGCATATTATTAATTGAAACTCCTAGCTGCTGTTTATGTGTTTGCAACACAATTTTGCATTTTGACAGCTGCTACACCTAAAGATACCAATCAGTTAAAATAAAATCCTTAATTGGCCCTGATACCGATCCTGTCCGTCAACTTGGAGAATCCCTCGCCTCTGGTTTAAATGTTTGCTCTGTACCCACGTTCCCGCCTGTTTGTTTGATAGTGCGGGTCCAATCCTGACTCAGTGTTTACCACTTCACCCCCCTTTCCCCTGCTTCGCCTCCTGCTCTCCACCCTCCCCCCTTCTTCGCCCCCACCCCCAACCCCACCCCTCTAAAAGTGAAAGTGCTGATTGCTTTAAAAGACCATACAGACACGTTGGCAGCCATTATCTATGGTTAGAGAGGACCAAGTAGAGAGCCAGGCCTTTTATCCCAACGACTCCCCCTCCACCCCCGCTGGTTTGTGTATGTCAAAGCTGCGTAATTTGGCCCAACGTATGGCCCAGCGAGCCACAGTTAATGAGGGGTTGTTTGAGAGTTAAATGCACATGAATAATCATCAGGGAGCTGGAGCTACAGAGAAAGAGAGAGAGAGAGAGATTTAGATATCAACACATGCAGAGGGGGTCTAGGGACTGAGTGATCAGAGACACACAGTGTATGCAGGCATGTAATGGTAACTGTGCTACATGTTCAGTGAAGCCAGTGTGCATTTACATGTGTCTTCATGTTTGAGTATACAAATATCTTTCTGGACACTTATTAATACAGTGGATGGAAAAGTTACTGCACATTTAACTCTAATAATTCACTTTACCCTGTCTATGAGTGTATGACACACATAAAGGTTTAAAACTACAGCAGTGTATTGCTGCCACACCAGTTATAGAAAAACTGATCAGTTTACAACCTTTTTTTTTTTACAATATAACAAAGTTATTCCAGTATTCAAACTTATTAAGTTATCTCGTTATAACGTAAGACGCTTCATGTTGAAACCTGAAACCTTATTGTTATAACGTAAAACATTTCATGTTATAACGCGATAGCTTATAGTCTTATAACATGAAAAATTTTAAGTTATAACGTGATAAGTTGGTGTCAGGAAGAGGTATCCATGTCGCTTTCTGTGCTCCTCTAGCTGACGAATGAGAAATGACGCTACCTTCCGAGGGTCAGATTCATTCTTACTTCTGTACAGCCCCATGCATTTTTAATTCCTTCTTAGAGGATGCACGGTTATTATCATCTACCATGCTCTATAACAGCAGAATTCTTGTTCTTGTTCTCCACCACCATTCCCTCATTCAACATGATTTTTAGGTTACAACAATGTAGGCTTGGTTATTGTATTTTAACGTGAAACATTTCAAGTTGTAACAATACAAGTAATTACATTGTAATGTGAAACGTTTTACGTTATGTCAGTAAGTTTATAACATGAAATGTTTGACATCATAACAAGATAAATAGTGTATCGTTATAGCAAGGACAGTTTCTTGTTATACCATGATAACTTTGTATGTTGTAATAATGTGAAAATATCTTGTTATAACATGGAAAAATCTTTTTATACTGTGAAATACAGTAAACTTTTCATAACGTGATACTGATCTGATTTTCTTTTTCTGATGTGGCAGCACTACACTTCAATATTAAATGATTCACGTTGAACAGTTGTTGGAGGGAAAAAAGCAAAAAAATAATGCCAACGCTACTTATGAATGATCACTCTTGTCTCCAACAAGGGGAGAAGATTTCTGTTTTTCCTTCAAGGGATGAGCACGTGTCTAAAATGGACTTTGAGGAAAAGAAGTAAAAAAAAAAAAAAACTAAATAAATAATATAAGCCTGATGTTTAGCAGCGCTGCCCTAGGATATGTGAATCCTTAGCGATGCAATTAGCTCTATTGAATAGCTGGCGTGGTGGCTTTGGCTGCTAAATAGCCTGTTGTTGACATGTTTGTGGGCTTGTCAGGTGTTTGCATGGCTCGTAGTGGGTAGACGCGTACATTCCTCTCTGTGGGAAGTAATCAACATGGTTCTATGGGAATCCAATGAGAACATGTTGTAAGTCCAACGCAGTAAATTGGCATCTGCTCTGCTGTACTCTTTTTTTTTTTTATCTTGAAGTTTGTTTGATATGTGTAGTGTACTGCTATTTTTAACATTGTACTGTATGTTGACACAATTTTTTTTTTTGGTTTTAGTTGCCTACGAACTAGAGTAAGACAGATGAACCAGAACTACGGGATCAAGAGCTGAGTACTGAATCCACATATTATCCAACTGCTGATTTAACACACTAATTAGACCGTGGTGCAGGGGTGTTTAAACACGCAGGGATCCCTGTGTTCCAACAAAGACTCACTCTGCCCAGCACCAGCTATCAGGGAGAAGGAGTGTAATGGTAGAAGTCAAAACAGGGCCATTCATTTGCTCTTGTTGAGCTAAGTGCATTCTTGGCTCACAGTCGGGGGGCATCGCACCAGACTGTGCGGCGAAAGCCAGAGAGCCCATTTGTGGAGGCAAATGTCACCATGTCACACCGCCCTGCATCTCTGCATCTTTCTCTCTCTGGCTGGTACCCTGCCGTGCCCTTCAGCTGTAAATCTTTCTCTCTGTGTTTACATCTGTTTCTCCTTCTTTCTCTCTCTCTTCTGTCTCACTCTCAAGCCCCTCATCATGTCCATCTCTCTGTCTTTCAAATCAGTTACTACTTACCTTTGAGGCTGGCTCTTTCTCCATATTGTATCTGCTTCAACAGCCCTCCAAATGTTACCCTCACAGCTGAGCTTGTTTTGTGTCTACCTCCTTTTCACTCCTCTTCCGGCGCTACCTTTTTTCTTGCCAGTCATCATTGAGCCTCAGCTGAACTCTAAAAGCGGGTAGCTTTCTCATAACATTGCACTCTCTCACCCTCAGTGCATTCATCCATTCTGTCTTGTCTGTCCTCCCTCCCTTTCTTCCTCTGTCAGCCAGTGGACCTTTTCTGCTGTGTTTATAACACAGAGACCCGAAGCTTAACTGAAGGAGAGTGATCAAGGCAAAGATGGAGAGTGATCTCCTTTATCCCTCCCATCCCTCATTCCTTCTTTCTCTCCCTTGCTCTTCCTCCCTTCCTCGCTCATGTGTCACAGAGACTGTTTCATCTTTCCGGTGCCTGTTTGCATTGCAACCAGAGCGCGCCCCATGGTTTGCATGTTGCCACTCTATCACAAAACCAAACAGTGAGTGTGTGCTCTCGGCCTGGCAAAATGTTTTATAAGGCAGTAACCGGGTGTGTGGAGCTGCCAAGATAATGAATAGGCGACGCAGCTCATGCATGCTAATGTTATGTTGTAAGCAGTTTTGTTGACAAGTGCTAATACTTCTTTCATACTATCATCAAAAGCAGCTAATACAACAGCCATTACTCCATAGCACTCCATGCACGACATGATGGATTGTGACCTTAATATAGGTTAGCCGAGTTTTGAAAGTTAAACAACCTGCAATAAATCACGGAATTATTACAATGCGCTTTAATTGGTTAAGGACTGTTTATTTCCTAAAGAGGTAGGAAAAATTGGGTTTCTGCACTTTTTAATTTGCAAAGTGCATTTTCATTACAAATGGCAGTTTAATATTACCCTCCTTTGTCATGCAAAATACGCAACACACTGGCAATCTATTAATTGGACAAAAATGCGGTGCCAGCGTAAATCCTCCTCCTCTCTCACTCTGTCTCTCTGTCTCTCCCTCTCTCTCTCTCTCTCCACCTCTCGGGTGGTAAGAGCTGGTAACATCGATCAGAACCACAGACCAGGTAGACAAAGTTAAACACTCTCTCTCACTCCGTGCCAGTCCTTATCTGTTGAGGAAAATGCAACAACAAAGCACAACACAGAATGAAGATGACGGGCCATTGTCTGCTCTGTGTCAGTAGCTTATTAAGAGATAGTAAATATGAGGGACATGCTTGGTAATTATTCCTGCCCCCTGTTGGTTTTGGATTTCAGCTCTTCTTTACAGCAGCTGGACATGATTCATACAGGAGACGATGAAACTGCTGCTTTTTTTTACCACATTAAAAAGATACTTTGAGCTTGAAAACACTTAAGCATGCAAGTGTAATAGGGTCAAGGTATTTGACATATTACACACACACACACACACACACACACACACACACACACACACACACCACCATACCGCAAGCTATGTCTTTTCAGCTCTTGTTTTACTTTTGTTTTTGACTTCACTATGTGCGCACAATCTGCATCTTATGGTGGCACATATGGGAAAAATTCATCCTTAACATTGTAGCTATTCACTGCGCGTATCACTGTCCGTCTTGTTGTAGTAGTTTTTCATCCCCTCAGATGAATGTCCAAAGAGACGTGTAGGCTTTAGCAAAATTAGAATTCAATTGAAGACATACGTTTATTTTACTTTGTAAAAGATGAAGAAGCACGTTTTGCTTTCAGTCCATCAGAATTAAAGAGCAAGGGATTCTTTCTTTTTAACCACTTGATTGCTGCCTTTTTCTGGGATGGGTTGTCTAATATGTCCCAACAGCTATGTAGACCTCCATTTTCAAAATATGCCAAAAGAAGATATTCCTGCACGGCAAAAAGATGCAAATCATCAGAATGAATGTTATATTCTATATACATGATTTTTACCAAGAAGAAATGTATTGGGGAGGCACAGCGGTGCAGTGGTTAGCATTGTCGCCTTACAGCAAGAGGCTTCCTGGTTAGAACCTGGTATGGGGGGTTCGAACCCTGGGGTGGGTTGCCCCTCCATGTGGAGCTTGCATGCTCTCCCCATGTCAGGGTCGGTTTTCTCCAGGTACTCCGGCTTCCTCCTATGTAGATTGGGTTAATTGGTGACTATAAGTTGCCTGTAGGTGTTCATGTGAGCATGAATGGTTGTCTGTTTCATGTGTGAGCTCTGTGATAGTCCACGGTGTGCCCAGCCTCCCATCAAATGTCAGCTGGGATAGGCTCCAGCCCCCTTGCGACCACCAACAGGATAAGCGGTTACAGAAAATGAATGAATGAAAGAAAATGAATATATTGGATGTAACACCTTTATAATTACCAGTTATTTTATAATTTAATTACGAAACTCTGCTACATGTTACAATTAACTCCCAAACACTGACTGTGTATGTCTGACCCAAAGTTGAATCCAACAAGCTCATACCTGTTCTCTGCAGGTTGTCAAAATACCTTTTAGGAAATGTATTCGACTGAAACTAAAACGAGTATACTGCAGCAAAAAAGTAAAATACACCACACCACCATAGATTGAACTTTCTTTTAGTTTGATAGTTATATTCCTGCTTTCTCACCAGTAAGCATTCTGTTTGAAACATTTTGTTTGTTTTTGCTTTATTGCTGCTGATTATTAAACCATTGCAGTCATTGAATTTGGTTGTAATGTTGGTGGTCAGGGATTTTAAATTATTCCCTGTGTGTTCATAGATAGTGATTATGAAAGTGATGTGAAGTGTTAACATTTAACAAGAGCTCCCGAAATTAACTGTACAATTTAGAATAAAAATGTTTTGGTACGTGCACATATGTGCTTGGGTTTCACTTGTCTGACATATGTTCATAATTATATTTTGGTCTAACAAATCACTATATAGAGAGTCATCGGTGGGTTCAGACCTGATTAATTTTTTCCTATTTATTTGGATGAACTTCACAAATGGGTTAAAATGATATGAGTCTTGAAAACCGCGACTAGAGTGGCGTATGACTCCCTGATGGCAGCATTACGACACGTTGCCAGCTGGCTTTGACAGGGTGCCACCCAGACATGTCACCGTGCTGTCCTGTGTCTCTAACCCCAGCCAACGCACACACAACTCACACACACTCTATATCCCCTCGAGGCCATCACTCACCCGTCATTCTTCGATGCCTCGTAGACCAATCAGGCGCCGTCTCATGAGACGCAGTGTCACACATTTAAGGATGCATGACAAAGTGCTCCTTGATTTCCCAGTGGCCACTGTCTGCAGCCTGCACACGCCTCTAAACACGCACAAACGTACATACACATTTGCCTGCACCCACAGCACATTTTTATATGTGATAGAGGATGCATGTCAGAGGGTATTACGTCAGCAGTAGGTGAGGTGCTGAGAGTTTGGCTTAGGAGACAGTGTCTTGGGTCCAGTTACAGCTAAAGCCAGTAAAGAAAAGCCGAAATTTCAATGATTTCAGTTTTATGAAACTGTATTTGTCATTTACATGTCAAATTAGAGCATTTTTAGTTAAGACAGTAACTTTTCACTCAGAACTTTTGAGCCAGTGTAACACTCAAGCATTTTTCTCCCACCATACATCCTAGTTATAGTGTGATGTAGCAAACAAGGCCAGCTGCTGGGCACTAAAAGCATGCGGCTTCGATTCATATAAGATGTGAGGCCATAACCACCCAGTCACCAGGCTATTTTAGACCGCTCTTGGTTTGGCTTTGGACCCCGATTCATTCTGCAGCAGGGAAACATCCACGGCCCACCAGCACGCCCCCACCGATGGAGAGAAGCTTCTCTTTGATGTTGACATTTTCAAACAAGGAAAAAGCTCTGTGGTTGACCTGTGTTCTCTCTCTCCCTCTCTCCCTGTGTTTTTTTTGCTCCGTGTCTCGCTCTTTCTCTTGTTTTTTTCTCTCTCGTGTGTGTTTGTTGCATTGAGCCAGGCTAAATGATGGGGCCTGTGAGGTACCGCAGAATGGTTTTACTATTAGAATAGAGAGAGAGTGAAAGAGAGGGAGGAATTAGTAATAGCAGTAGTCCGTTCAAGTTGTTCGGGTCTCGAAGTTACCTCCACATGACCCACAAAAACAGTGATTTTTCTCAGGGAAAAGGCATTTTGGACCCATTACTCAAGCCATTGTGGTTGTGCACTCATATGAAACAAGGCGGAGAGGGTGGGGGTAAAGGCGAGAAAAGGTATAGCACCAAAGCTCAATCGCAAACATAGCTTTTATGCTGGATGAAAGCAGAACTTCAATTGGCGAGAGCTTTCAGGGTCCTGTGTATGGGTTGCATTGAAGAAAGAAAGGCGTACAGTAATGTTACAAAGCCATTTGTGCCACACTTTTGCACAATTACAGCCTTTTCTCTAAAAATGCGTTGTTTATAATAGGTGACTGAGACAACAATTGCACTGGAGTAGCTTTGAAGCTGGGTGCTCTGTAGAGAGTCGAGGCACAATGCACCAAACATGTGACAATGAAGAAGAGCATAATCTTCATAAACCAACAGCGAATTGCCGTTTAACCGGCATTGTGTGTAGAGTGTATAATCATGAATAATACTGTATATGTTGTGAGTGTCTCTGTTTTTAAATCTTTGTATTTGTGCAGATGTGTTTGTGTGTGTGTGACTATCACGGGGTTTGCCTTTTTTCAAAATAAGCACAGTGAGACAGTAGCCCCTCCTCCCACCAAACTCCTCTATCAATCCCGAGCATTTAGCGATTTCTCTGCAGTGACAGCGGCCACAGCGGCCCAATGTTGTGACACCAGCTGCTGTGAATTCACCATGTTTTTGCCAGCTATATAATGCAGTAATTGTTTGTAACGTAACGCCTGCACGTATCCAAAAACCCAACACTGTCTTAGGCTTATGTGAGATAAATCAGTCATAAATCAATTTACCAAACCGTATATTCTGAGCTGGCTTTTCAAACCAGGTCTGTTTTGGTAATGGAGTAATCCTTTTTAATAGAAAATACACACACCCACACTGTTCTTTTTACAGAGTTTGATGGATTAGCTTTTCTGCTGAATTCCATGGATGACATCCTGGAGTGGAAATCCAGGTGTGGTGATCCTTTTATTTATTTATTTTCCTTTTTTTCCCTGAGGGAGCTGGAAATTGCAGACTGGGTGGGTGATTTGCCATCAAAATGATGAGAAAGAGAGAGACAGAGAGATAAACAGAGAGGGAGAGGGTTGTGTGTTTCATTATAGTTGTTGAGATGTTTACTAGTTAAGACATATTCTATACTATTTGTGATATTACAGTACAGTACAGTACTCTCGTTGCAGTGATTTCCGAAATATTAACATCTCTTTTTGCATGCTTCTTTTACTTTACAAGCTCCTTTTACTCATCCAAAAGCCTGTATACTCAATCATGTTAAATGCAATAATGCTGCCACTCTAACATGATTGATCCTCATTCCACCAATTAACCACAGAGGTGAAAAGTTGAAATGGTTCACAGCGACATCTTCCAACAATGGGATTCATCACCTCTCAGCTATTTGTCTTTCATCCTTCCCTTTCTGCTTTGCTTAACCTCACCACTTCATCCTCTCTTTAATGGATCCACATCCACGGGGGGAGAGGGGGTCAGGTGTAGCTCAGGTGCGCTGCAGACAAAGGCGAAGAGAGTGCGAATGAAGCTACTGTGACCGCATCTATTTATCTCCAGCCGCCTATGGCTAAAACACTGGCTGTGGCCATTCAGCAACTCTGTGCTGTTTTCTTTAACCAATTGCAAGGCGTGACGTCGGAAAGTGAAAGTACCTGCAGCCACGTTCTGCCCGGCCTCAGGCGTGACAGACGGGCCTGTCAGCGAGCGACATGAAACACCTGGGTAGGGAAAACAGCCGGCCAAGACCAGAATTGCTTCCATGTTTTACTGCTGTCTGAATCAGCTATTTGTTGTTTTGTCTTTTCACTTTGGATTAGGGCCAATAAAGAGAATAGGGATGGTTGAACTCCGGTGGGTTCATCTCTTTCTGTGGCACCTCCTGCATCCTGAAGCTGACTTACAACCCAGCTGCACACAGGCGGGCGGGCGTGTTCACTCCCTCGTGTCCTCCAATACAGTACCAGCAGATATAGTTAAAAAGACAAGCAGGCAAGCATGCACGTACATACACACAAGTCGTAAGTGTGTGGGAGTCACACTGACTTACTTCTCACACAGGAAAGACACCTTTTCACACACTTTACACCTAGAGATGATCACTATCCTGAGGATTTATAGATCCTAATAGACATTCCTTGCAGTGCCCTGGATGAGATGTCAGAATTGATGGCATGCAGACTTTTATTACCTGGTATGGTGTGTGTAATTAGGTTAAATAGATGGGGTTGGACACGCATGGTAAAGGCTACATTTCTCACCCCGGCTGGATTTATTGGCCACGCTCCGCTCTCTGAGGTCTGCTCTAATGGACTCATTTGCATGAGGGCACATGTAGCTGATGTGTGTATTACTGTTACGTCAACTGCTAAGCACAATGACAAGGGCCGGCTTATGAATAGTTTGGTTCAGTGGTTGGCAACGGCCTGGCCCGCCAACTGCCTATTAGCTATGATATGAAAGCTGCCTGGCAAGTGTTAGATTGATACTTGACACGTCGAACAAAGCTCATTGTCATTATAATTACTATACGTTGAGTCTTAATTTCATGGTCGTCCATATTGCCAGCGTGATAGGGCTGTCTGTTACTTACATCTTCAGTAACAGCTGTCTATTCAGCCAGTGTATCCATCCGCCTTTCATATGTTCAACAGTCTCGGAAATAACGACTTCATAATGACTGTAATCACCTCAGATGTAATTATAATGCATAGCTATTGGTACAATTAAACTGTATTTTCTGAAGAAACGTACCACTTTTTTTTTTCCTCCAGATGTCCAATCAAGTGTAAATCACAGATAAACTAATAGCAGAGGACTATATGTGTTATGACCCGTTCATTGAATAGACTTTAAAAGGAATCACTTTATACCAGTTACTCTGTCATTTGCTGGAGGGTCCATCCCATCTGTCTGTTAAGGACAAGCTGATAATGAAGTGTATTTGATGAAGTAAGTTGATAATGAGAGCTAGCCGGCCAGCAGTAATGACAGTGTAGGAGCGGAGACAGTGGCAGTAGCCTGCAGTGGTGGATGTTACTGTTCAGACTTTTCTGACCTTCACAGATTCCAGTTTCCCCTCCAATACCCATCATCAGATTGAATCATTGAGGAGGCGTGTGTGCTCGTACTCGCGCGTTAGTGGGGAGTGTGTGTGTGTGCGCGTGCAAATGTGCCAGGATGATCTCATTCACCAAGGTCTCCCCCTCCTAGTTTGGTGGGGGAACAAAAATAATCTTGCAAAGAGGGACGTTCACATTCACACGCATTCATGCACACAACCCGCCTCTGACTCCAAGGCCAGGCAATTGGCTTGGAGCAGCTGAACCATGTTACGCTACACACACACGAACACACACGCAGGCTCAGGCTCCCATTTCCTTGAACCTGGCTACTTGCCTGTGCATCAGGACGAGCTCTGTAAGCCCTCCACTGGGATGTGGGGTGCATAGCGAAGCAATTTGTCTAATATCTCCTGCATCCTCTCTGCCTCTCTCTCTGTCCATCTACCTGTCTTTATTTTTTCTCTTGCATGCACATGCACTATTTCCCCCCTCATCTCTTTCACTCACTTTTTATTCCCCTCTTTCCTCATACTCAACTACTACACGCTCGCCACTTTCTCCCTGTTCCACCCTACCTCACCCAACCCCCGCCCCTGCCCAGGCTAGGAGACACCATAGAGGGGTCTGCTGAAGACAGGGCCCATTGACAGGCTAGAGTGGCAGTAACTTATTGTCTATTGATGGAGTGTGACAAATCATGTGGGAACGCAGGGGTGCATGGCAGTGAGAGCCAGGGTGTTGAGTACGTGAGCGTGCCTGCGTGTGTGCTCGCATCTCACATGTGTGTATGTGTGCCCGCATATGTTTGTGCCTTTTTGTGTCTATGCCTGTGTGTGTGTTTGAGCGTAACGTCTTAGTGTGGGGCAGGCGGGCATAGCCGGGACCCTTCACAGCTCATTTAGCCCAAATGGGGCCACCTGGGTGGTGAGGGAGCTCAGCAGGGCGGCCCTGGCACTCTGGAGCCCCGCTGACAGCCCCCAAATATAGGGGCTCCGTCGGCCTATTAATCAACACAGCCACTCTGACAAATCACCACAACTATGACCTAATGAGGGGGGGAGAGAGGAATGAGGGGAAGGAAAGAGGTAGAGACATAATGGAGGAGGTGGAGGGGGCACAAGGAGTATGTGGACGAAGGTGGAGGGGCTGTAGGCATGGAGGCTAAGAAGTGACAGAGAGAGCAGAGGCTTAATGAAAAGGAAATGAAAGAAGGAGTAGCCTGACATCGCGACTGGCAGTGCGTGCCATGGGGGTAAGCCATGAGGTAATGAGAGGAGAGTGCTAACACAGTTGTCATCCGTAGCTGATCCTCGGTTCTCCAGTCCTACTCACAACAAACCAATTGATTTGTTATGAAAGCCCAAATCATGCACTCCAAAATGTAACAGAGTGGATTAGCAAGCACCCGCTCAGCCCCACCAATTCTCCGTCGCTGGAAAATAAATTAGACTACAAATACTTTCTCGACACTTTTTTTTTTTTTTTTTTTTTTTCAGATGCTTCAGAGCAAATTAGAGGTGAGAAGACGTTTGAGTTTGAAAGCAAACAACATTGATGTATGTCTCCTTCTCTGGTTCCCACCCTGAGGTGAGCTAGCATCTAATCTCTCCACTACCAATCTCAGGTCCAAATCACATTAGCCGGGATCAGAGGTGAAACTGGAGCTTTTCAACAGCAGCCTGTTCTCACTAATGAACCCCCATGGCCATCTACTGCATATTACAGCCACACTGAGTGAGGGGGAGAAACTTTTTGCAATAATCATTATGTAATTGCACCATGCCTGGGTTTCCATTGCCCTGACATTTTGAAAGCTCGATAGCAATATCTTTATGCTTCTCTATAGGGAATATGTTTGGAACGGCTGTACTGTATATGATTGATGGTTTTCTGAGGCTAAGCAATCTACTTTATTGTAATTATATACTTCAGTGTCCGTCTGAAGTTTATAATATACAGTATTAGTTTATTTGCGATATGTTTTGTGGTGTGAACTCAGATGGACTTGACTGACATTGATTGTGTTTGTTTAAGTGACCCAGCTGTTAAGTCACTCAATCAAGAGAACAAAACATCAACACTCACCTGCAGCTACCACACACACACACACACACACACACACACACACACACACACACACACCTATTGCTTCTCCCTTTCTCTGCCATCCTAGGAATCTTCACAAAATCTGAATCGAAGAGCAGAGCTCTACTTTTTTGTGTCCAATTAATATGCAGCCTACCACTGAACACTGGAGTGAATATTCAAAAGCAGCACCCTCCTATTGACTTGTATCTGTCTGCTGTGCTGTCCAGCCATGGGATCTATGTGATATACTAAGCCCAGCCTGTCTGCTCCATCGACTGGCCCAGGATGGAAGGCCCATAGAGAGGATGCACAACTGCATGCTCCTTCCATCCATTACCTAGTTATGGTAACGCTGCAACAGCTACTGCTTCTGATACTGTGGAACAAAAAGCCACATACACACCTTGCTAGGTATGCACACACAATCTGCTCCCAATTCACACTGACGGAGGTTCATTGATGAAGGTCTTATCCTGTGTGTGTGTGTGTGTGTGTGTGTGTGTGTGGATCCATCACCAAAGGATTCTTCACCGGCTAATATGAAAGGCATTTGTTTGCCCAAGGTGACTACTAAAGTGAGATACTTTGCCAATGAATTAGGCCTATTTGTTCTGCTTTGTGTGTTTGGCGCACAGAAAGAATAAGATCAACCCGCCACCAAAATGTGTGCAGCTTTCAAATCAGTAACAGTTGGAGCTTTTACTTGCTTAATCAGTGGTTTGTGAAAATGATACAGTTTCAGATGTTGCCTCTGTTTGCTTATTTAAACTAGCTCTTTACATGTCGTATTTAGTTGAATAATGTAAACACTCGTGAATCAAAATCCACTGATTATAAGGATTAAATCTGTCTTCTGATCCAGTGTACGGCCGGACAATTACTGTATCGCCCCTCTCAGCAGCTGCAGCTATACAGTACACCATGCTCCCTGAATGCAAAGTGATAGAGATGATGAATGTATGAATGTATAGTAAGAGGTATACTGCACTATAGTATGCAGTCTCACTTTTGCAATGGGTGTAAAGTCTGCCTGTGCTACGTATTGTCCCCACGCTGGTTGTCAGACCATTGATGCCACTCTATTAGTGAGTCTGATTCCTTTACATTTACTGTATTTGGTGAATAACACTAATCTGATTTATCCATTGTTGTGATTGTAATTTGAAAGTCGTGGGCAAGGTCACAGAGGACAAAATGGCAACTTTTTAGACACAAAATGACCGACGTGATCTGACATTTAGTGCTGATGATGGCCAGTAAAGTAGTATATTAGTGCCCCTCACCTCCCGTTATGACCCACACGGTACTAATACATTAATGTCAATAATGTACTTCGTTCTTTCTGGTACATTAGAGCTACAAAGAAATGAAAGTGTTGGCCTGTACAGCACGAACGCAAAGCAGGGAAAACTCTACATCACATGGATAAAGGTTAAAAAAAAAATCGACTCAGCGTGTTATGCGTGTTTTTTTGTGATATGTGTGCCTGCAACCAAATCATGAATGATGATGTTACTCTGCTCTTTTCACAGAATTTGACAATGTTTGTATTTTGGCTGTAAGAAATGCAACACTGCCAGAGGGCTGTGTGTATGCGAGTGAGTGTGCGCATGTATGCTCCTCTGAGTTGACAATAGACCTTTACGGCATCAAATCCCTACAAGGTGAGGCACAACTTAAAAACGTCTTTTCATCGCCTTCCTTATCTCTTTCACACTGCTGTTGGCAGCAAGAAAGAGAAAGAAAAACTGAGAGAGGGAGCATTATAATTTTATTATAAGGACAGAGGGGGTAAAATAGAGCACAAGCGATAAGGATCTGGAGATTAGGATGAAGCAGAACAATAAATTATGCAAAGTGTTTGAAAACACATACAGCTATAATTAAGTGCCATTTGATTTTAAATGAGGTGACAGCAAGGATTTATTTATCTCCTTAACCCCCTAAAACTGCCATTAGCATGGTAGAAAATGAACTGTTTGAAATGGTAAGAGAACAAGGCCCTGATCTGATACACAATAACAGAGCACCCCCCCCCAACCAAGACTGGCACACACACACACACCCACACATAGAAAGGTGAGATCAATGTCTGCATGGACTAATCAGTTCATTGCAGGCCCAGCAAAACCACGGGAGCCTATTGCTAATAATGTCATTATGAATGGAGCCGGAACACTGGTGTATTTACAGTATGGCCCTCAGTGAAGATTTCCACACCAACCGGTGTCAGTTGGAGGCCCTGATTTCCCCACACTGTGCAACTATTGACTGGAATTTTTACTGGTAAAACAAATGTGTTGTATTTGATGATTTGGGTAGAGGATGTAAAACACAGTGCTTCACAAAGGAGCCTTTTCTCTGCTGATGTTTTACGTGTGTGGTGCAAAAGAATGTCCATCAAAACATAAATCTGTGCCTGTTACCTGATGTTTTCCGTGGGTGTCCACTACCATGGTGCCTGATAAAAAGTTTCTAGCAACTTTGTTTAAGTCACTGCAATGATGAAGCTACTTTAACCATGGTGTCTCCTGTCTGATAGTTATCTTGTGTAACAGATTAAACCTCAATAATATTAAGCTAAATCTTATCCCTAATGCAGCCAAATCAGAAGGGTTTATCCCTGCTTTTCTATGCAGTTGTATCACAGCATGCATGAATGCAATGTTTGTGATTGGTCAGATAGTTTTCCTCTGAGTAGGTAACACTTGGTTTGATGGACTGCAGCTCGAACTATAAACGCTGAGGGGCGAATTCACATAGAATTTTGTGACCACTGTCTGCCCGGTCTCAAGGTCTGATTCATAAAAGATATTGTGCTAATGATATTACAGTTTTGCAGCTGCGTACAATTTGCCCATTGTTTTATGTTTCTTTTCTCAAGAAAAGAAGTTTTCAGGCCACAAGCAATACGTCCTGACCGAAAAGGTGCAGAGACATTCCTCAAAACTTCAGGCTAGGAATTTAAACGTGACAAGGAGAAACCATATTTGGGATTTAATATCTCAGTCCATCTGTGCTGTTGGTGTTTTCAAGCACAAACCTTCAGACTGTAAAAGAAGATGGCATGATTTGTGCTTCAGTTACCAACAACTCTCTGAAGATGCTAATATTGTCTCTTTAACTGCATTTGCCTATTGGTGCTTATTTTTGTGAGTTGGACTGTTCTTGCACTGAGGCTCACTTGCACAGAAAGGGGCCAAGTGCATGTATATTACCTGCTTTAAATATAAGCAAATGGCACACGAACACTGAGACGCTATTTGCTAGGCAGCACACTTAGGGGTGCATTTCACTCTTTGAGAATGCTTTTTGAATAACATGGTTTCTTATTCTTATTTGTGCAGGTTTAGTGGCTGCAAAGCAGCGCAGTCCTTTGTGAACTTGCCCCTGAGTGTTGATACTGTACCTGATGAAACTTAATTATGTCTGGAATCCAAGATCTTGCTCTTATTATTATTCTACATCCAAAAAAACGCAACTGCTGTTGCATGTTGTGTGGTAGCTGTGACCTGTTGTATTAGAGCTAGCTTGTGGCATTGGCCTTGATGTGGTCTTTTATTTTTGTGAAAGGGCTCCAGTAACTTCACTTTTATTCCAACACATGCTTGTTCTTCAGCTCAGTCACTCACTATGAAATCAACCATACTAGCAACTCACCCAACTAAGCCACTACATAATCCATGAAAAAATAGAATATGCTGAAATATGCAATTTATTCATAGTGGCTATGGAAATGATATATAGCTGGGTTTGAATAGAAGTTTTGCCAGATCAATGTCGAAGAGCGAGGCCTTTGTCTGAGAGCAAGTCGCAGTTTCTCAACCCTCAGCGCTCCTTAGTAGATTTCACAGTTTATATATGCACAAATGACAAAGAGAAAGTACTGAATAAGTAATAGGCTATTTCCTGGTAGCACATTGAGGTGAAATCACAACGAACATCTTTTTTTTTCCCCCTCTGTACGCTGTTCAGTGGGGAGATTGCATGAGTGAATGCTTGTTCTCGGTGTTTGTGCATGTGTGTGTGAGGAGGGCAAAAATCTAAAGCTACTGACTGTTTATCTGAATCAGCTTTGTTCATTAATTCATGGGTAATATTTTATGCATTTGATGACAAAGTTTAAAGAAGTAGACCCAAATGCAGACACAAGACACTGAGGGAGACGGTATGTTATGGTAGGATTCAGTGATTATTCTCTAAAGGAAGAAGTTGAGGGAGGCATGCAGATCATCTGGTGGCAGGGGAGGTTGTGCTGGTGAGTTGAAGGCTCAAGTGTGTTATAGAGAAGGGCTGATGAGGGCAACAAGTAATCTTAGGCTGGAGGTAGTTGAACATTGTGTCCTGGTGGACTGCAAAGGGGGGCAAAGATGGAAGAGAATGTGGTTCTTTGTAAGCAACTGGTGGACCAAGGAGGACAAATCTTGCAGGTTACAACCAGGCGGCAAGCAAGCAAGTGCCAAAAGCTGCAGTTCCATGAATGGCCACTTGAGGCTGGCTCCAGAAGCGAGTCAATCCCTATAAACACCCATTTTTGGTCTCTAAAGCTAAGTTCAACATATATGACCCTCGTACAGGGCGTGATTCTTTATATAACTCACCCATTTACATTTTATAAAGGCTTAAAGTTACGCATAGTTAAGGGTGTGGCTGCCCCAAGTGACAGGCTGTCTGCAAGGCTTCACCACAGTCTATTACTCAGATCCACCCCTCGCCCCTTAACAGCTCTACCCTCTCGTCCAAATATGTTCATGTCTGGTTCCAAAATCCAGAATGGCGAGGGCCGAAAAGCCGAAATCAAGTCTTTGAAATGGGAGCTCACAAACCACTCGGTGTTGTCATGGTAGCAATGTCCATTATTTTATACAGTCTATGGTTACAACAAAAATAAAAAGATTATTCAGAGGCACATCATGGTGAAATTATTACGGGAAACTGAACTGATGAGCATTAGACAGACTGGATTATTATGTGAGATAGTATCGTTTTAGCTTTTTTAGCTTGTGTGTGTGATTATGTTTGTAACCATATTATCCATGTGCACATTTATTTGCATGTGTGCAATTATCTTTGTTCAAAGAAGGAGCCCTTCCTTCATTTCCTCTTTTTTCTATCTTCTCCCTGCTACTTATCCATTTCTCTCCCTCTATCTCCCCCCCTATCCTTCTCTCTTTGGCTCATGGGAGAAGACAGATTGCCTCTGCTGAGATTTTTTGATCCCAGAGACCTGCAGGAACACTGGAGCCGTTAACAGGTACCTGCCTACCTGCCTGCCAGGCTGAATGACTGACTCACTGGCTGCCCAACTAACTTAGCCTCCCCTCGTTACTGCAGTAACATACAAGAGAAAGGTGATGGAAGGAGGAGGAGGGTGGTTGCGAGGCATATGGGGTAGATAAGAGTACGCTGTCATGCTTATAAATGCATCTGTTTTCAAAGATATCATACCAGTCAAAAGATCAGAGTGTAACATCAGAAATGCGATATTAAAAAGCATCGATGCTGATTGCATTCATTACTTTTTAGTTCCTTTTGGAAATAAATGTTGTGCCCCATGTGTTGGGAGTTTGAGAGGTGGTGTCAGAAAGTCGTCAGGCATACACAGGACACGGCTGAAAGGTGCCAAGGTGGTTGGCTTCCTTAACGAAGGGCCTTGCTGTACTGATTTACAGTAGCTCAAGTGAGAGAGGTCACACACACACACACACACACACACACACACATAAGCACATACACATGCTCGCAGTTCTCCGTGTCACAACCTCCTCTTGGGTGCTGTTTCAGTGAAAGGTGCCAGCCTGCTCAGCCAAGCTCCTAACAAGAGCCAAACAGTCGGGAGACCGAGGAGGAAGAAAAGAAAGGTGAGGTGAGGTGGGGGAAAGTGGGGGGTGAGGAGGGGAGATAAGAGGAGCAGAGAGCTGTCAACCTCCCGGGACATGTGCAGAACTCAGTGTCTATGTGGAGCAGTCAGCTACTGCGCTGCACTGACCAGCAGACGTTGGCTGTGTAGACTTGGCAGGTGTTTGGTTATTTGCTGTTGTCTGCATGTAATAATACATTCACAAACAGCAAGGATTCTAAATTGGACCTCACCTTGTCAAACACAAACAAGGCCCCCTCACCTTTTTCTCCCCCGGAGCAGTATTTGATAGATCTTACCAACAGAAGCACAGCGAGCCTATTTGAGGAATGTACCAAACTGTGTCCAATAGACTAGTACTCACAGTCACACTGTGGTGGACAAGCAGCCTAATGATGTCTGAAATACCGGCGCAACTGCTATGATATGCTGTGATAATTGCTACCCTCCTGTCCGCAGTACAAATAAATGTGGAATCGGTGGGCAAACACATTAATATGGAAATGTCTACATTAATTTGGAGCATGGTCTAAATTATTCAATAATTAAGCCACTGCAAATTTACACAAACTTTCCCCCTGGATGACTGGAGAGAATAGTGAGGAGCTGGAAACGGCCATGCAGAGGGATTTGAAATATGTGGTCACATGATGTGAATGCATAGTCATATTAGTCAGTGAATTCAGGCACAGCTTTCAATTTGGATGTGCGGGCACCCATATAAACGTGCATGGCCATAGACATTTTACTTGGATATCTTAGCTTTACAAGTGTTAACTACATAGAAATAAAATGTAGTAGAAAGAACATCGAACTGTTTGCTGTAATCATTTAACTAGTACAAAGGAAAATGGCGATTGTTGATAGTTGTTATAGTGACAACACATGCCAGTGAGGACGAAAAATATTGTTCACCAATCTAAGTTTTTCTCTTTCACCGAAGTAAGACTTACGTTGGCTTAACCTCCTTGTTAACTCATCATAAATCACACTTGATTCAAACTTCACAGACACAAAATAAAAGCAAAAAATAAAACTCACCAAAACCATCTTAGTTGGGCTTGTTAGTCATCTAGTTAGTGAGTCCACTGTTCCAGAAATCAGCAACTCTGGTTTGGTGGAAACCAACTCTCAATTTCTAGAGTTAGATGTAAAAAATATGCGGGCTCTACATGCTGGTTATCAACGTTGTCTCTCTATGCCTTTCAGCTGCCGGTTGAGCAGCTATCTCCTGAGCAGGGGCTCTTATTCTTCGGAGGCAGCTACAGTACATCATGTTTCAAAAAATGTGAAATTAATGGCAAAAAAAAAGGATTAGGAGTTACAGCGAAAAATTTAAAAGTAATGGATTGCTTATTTGAAAATGTGATGTTACTACTTCACTGCTTGTTTGGTTGTTACAGCAAAACCTCACCTCAGTGAGTTTGTGACTTGAGGCAATGGCACACGTAAAGATGGCGGACGCTCTGACCATCGTGCTGTGTTGATTTGAGTGGGAATGTCCGTTCTACCCTCATTTTATTTCTATAAGCTAACGTGAGCATTAGCCTACACTGATTTTCTACTTGGCACTGCAGATGCCAAATATGACCTGCCAAAATGCAGTTGTATAGATGACAAATTAATGTATAGATTACAATTTATTATAATGTATCTAGATATTCCCAAAAACTGTTCCAATAAGTGTCCAGCACACTGTACAAGTACAAATTACATTTGCAAATCAACAGGATACTGAGAGAAAAGCAAAGTTCACTCATATAATTCAAGAAAGTTTAAGTGCTACCGTTTAGAGTGTAACTCTTCAGTAGAGATATATGACATTGTATCTCCGGTCCCTTTTCTCTTCCCCAGTCTCCCTCCATGTTTGGACTCCCCCAGTATTAGGGTGCATGTGTGTGGCGTATTTTAGGAAGAGGCCCTTTGTGTCGTCTGATGTGCTGGACTTATCATTGCTTGGATTTGGAGTTTAAAACCACAGCGTGTTTGAAGTTTTGTGTTTGTGTGTCCTTTCTGTGCATGCGTTTATATGTGTATGCATGTCCCTAAGCCTGGGTGTGTGTGTGTGCATAAGCACGTACAAGCGTGTCAACTTGTGTAACTGTGGATGTCCTTTCAAAGGGCCTTCACAGATCTGTCCGGGGCCCTTTGATCAGGCACTCTGTGACTCGCTTGCTCTCGACGGCCCTCAAGATGGGAGGGTGCGTGCTGGGTGGGAGACGAGGCTGGTTGGACATGGATGAGACTGTGGATTTGACCCACACATTCACACGCTCACACAGACATACAAGTATCAACACACACACATTTAGAATACAGAGATATCGGCTTGCTGAAGTGTACAATAGTGTAGCTTCATTCAAATGTGGATAGATTGTGAAAAGACACAGTGATAGTATTCGACAATACAGATGTGTGTGCTTGTGTGTGTGCCTGTGCGTGTGTGTTATTGTATTTTTGCTGCATGAAGTCAAAATGTCATCAAAAGAATAGAAAGTATTCCAGGAATCATCAGCCTCAGCTTCTGAAGGACGAGGTTTGAGTTGGAAAGGTTGAAGTTGAAGGTCAGCAGTTGCAAAGTTAATTTTGTCATCCTTTCAAGTATTGTAATACAACATTGTGTGTATTTGCATTCGACTATATTGAACACAGCAGTTCATGTTTACTTTGAAATAGATTTGCTTTGATATTGCATATTTTTGTCCTCGCTGATTTAGTGTGCGTCTTGTAGCTTTTGAGCGGACATCAGTTTGGATTGAGATGGATCTCAGGTAGGGTCTAATACTGAGTGGCATCACCGCACCACACGGACATACTGTAGACCTGACACTGAATTGATCTGACAATAGAATGGATCAGTGTAGCGGCTAGTAAGTCAGAAGGTAGAGCATAATCCCCTCTGTCAAGTCTCTGTCTCGTCAATATTCAAATCCAGCCGGCTGTCCAATGGCTGTCAGTTACAATCTTCCTCTGGCTCATGGCCTAGCACAGGCACATATCTAAATTGAACTGGATGTTTGCTTCTCAATGGAAATTGAGTTGAAGAAATGACCCTCCCCCCCTCCCTTCCCGCCCTGTATTGTGAACTTGTCAGTTCACCCAACTGAACTGGATTCTAATGTACGATTTCCATTCCCGACTAATTTCTTATCTTTGTTGTTTTATTTTTTAATATGAATGCTTATTTTTCTTTTAGTTTGTAGTCCTGCAGCCTGTCTCGATCTACTCACAATGAGTGTTTTTTTTTTTTTTTCATTTCCAGAAACCATGAACTGAGGTCAAATTTGAGATCAAATCAAATTTGGACAGATTTGTATAACAAATTGTGACTTCTTTTCAGAGCAACTGAACTCCAAGTGCTTTCTGTCACCTCTTAAAAGTACTCTGTGCTATCTGCTGTCATGACTTATTCCCATACACTCTGCTTCTGTATAACACCAAAGGCCTAGTACACAACAGCTTGAAATGAGATAGTATGGACTTCGCATGGCTTCATGAGGTTGACACGTTTTTCTTGAGCAGTTTCCCTTTCACATATGCAGCACCCAACAGGAGATTGTGCATGTCGGAAGTGCTCTCACCTACTGGAAGGCATTATCAGCACATTCAATGGTTTAAGCAAGGGGTGGCACATGGGTTGCGCATGCAGGTGGCAGGACATGATGTGGAGTACAAAGCGCTCATGTAGCCGGTTTGTAATTTTGTCATAAACAGCCAAGTCTCTTTCCCTTTCCCGAGTCATCTCTCTAGTTAGACATTTTTGTCCCCGTCTTTGTATAAATGACCCCCAGCCACATGACAGAAACGTCATCCACATGCCCACTTGGGACAATCATCTGCTCTATTCGCCCATGGGCTCAATCAGACATTACACATAGACTTTGAACTAGGGAACTGGCAGGGTAAAGTCAGTTTAATGTACAATCCCACTCATTCTGACATTTGCATTCTCACATACAGCTCCTTCAGGTTATGTCTAGATAACTTCAGGTTTGCAGTGCCCATATGAAAGGGACTACACAGACATACTGTGCACATACCTCTACAGTATGTACATCCTTTCACCAACTACATTCATCCACTAGTGGGCTATTAAATGGCCATTGTCAGTGGTGATAAGTATCATAGATATGGGCTAGTAGGGGCCTGCCACATCTACTATAAGGTTGAGATGGCTATTATCAGGCCATGAAATGACTGTCTGCCAGAAAGAACTTTCATGGGAATTTCTCCCATGTGCGGGAGAAAGTTTGCATACATGGTGGATGGAAGGTGGTGGTGGTGAGGGTGGATGGGTCAAACACAGGACATTAAACCTAAAGAAAATTGAAACGAACAACAAACTGATAATGGCCATTGAAAGGGATGATAAAGCCTTCTGAACATACCAGTAGGTCCAGTCCATTTTAATTCATATCTGTGAGGCTTATAACCACAGATAGCAGCCACTTAAAGGGCCAGTGTGTAATATTTGGCATGGTTTATTGTCAATCTGAATCTGAATCTGAATCTTCTACCCATTAATATGTTTATACAAGTGTATAATCGCTATAAAATAAAATTCGTTTGGTTTTCGTAGCCTTATAATTATGCTTTTATATGTATATATAGCAAGGGCCTTGCTTTAGAGAGGTCGCCATCTTGCGCCGCCATGTATGTACGGCAGACC